>NW_007256243.1:31782-37532 GCF_000164805.1 Carlito syrichta | reverse complement strand
CCCGGCCCCCTCCACTCCGGTAGCTCAATCCTTATACCCTTCTCTTCCAACAACTCCTCCGTGCAGCCCCCCTGTAACCCTATCCAAGGTCGTGCCAACCCTCCTAGCCCCCATTCACAAGGTGGCAGGTGCAGAAGGCGTAGTTCGGGTACATGTCCCTTTTTCTACATCAGACCTCTCACAAATAGAAAAACGTCTCAGATCTTATACAACTAACCCTGCCACCTACGTTAAAGAGCTTCAATACCTCATCCAGTCCTATAGCCTCACTTTTCATGATATCTATCTTATCCCCCCAACACCCTACTTCCAGAAGAACGTAGAAGTGTTGGGGAACAGGCTAGAACATATGCAGAAAAAATTCATCAAACCACCCCTGCTCACCCTATTGGGGCAACGGCTGTCCCAGACCAAGACCCAGGCTGGGATTACAACTCCCCTGCTGGCATTGAAGCTAGGGACAGTTTTTCTACTTGCCACCTTTCCGGGTTGCGCAGGGCCACACAAAAGACAGTTCACTTTGAAAATCAGGAAAAAGAGGAAAACCCCTCCAATTTCCTCAGCTGGCTCACTAGGGTGCTTCAACAATTTACTAACATAGACCCCAAAACCCCTGATGGCTGACAACTCCTAATGACATATTTTTCTCCCAAAACTATCCAGACATTAGGGCAAAACTAAAATAACTCGACCGAGGCCCCCTGACTCCCCAACATGACATTCTCACAGCAGCCTTTACAGTGTTCCATAACTGGGACGAGAAGGCAAAAAAACCACAAATATCAAATGCTGACCCAGGCCCTCCATGGCAACAGGGTCACCTCCGGTATCACCCAGGGTGGTGGCAACACCCAAAACCAATGACAACCACCAGGACCCTGCTTCAAGTGTGGGCAGCCAGGGCATTGGACATGAGGGTGCCACAACTATGGAGTACCCCAATAACCATGTCCTAGATGTGGACAGGCAGGACACTGGGCAGTGAACTGCCCTGGTCCCCAAGGAGGGACCGGGTCAAATCCCCATCCTGCTCTGGATCTGTTGGGCATGGCAGCAACTTTAGACTGATGGGACCCGGGGTCTCCCTGCCCTACACTAATCTGAAATCGTCGGGAACCCAGGGTCACTATAATGGTTGATGGGCACCCCATCCACTTTCTCCTGAATACCAGAGCCACCCTTTCTGTCATTCAAGAGTTTTGGGGCTCGACTTCTCCGTCTAAGTTGCCTATAGTCTGGGTAGGGGGCCAGTCCATCCTTCCACGCATAACTTCTACAATTACATGCATCTTTGTAAACATCCCTTTCACTCATTCCTTTGTGGTAATGCCTCAGTGTCCTGTGCCTCTTATGAGCAGATACATTTTAGCCAAGTTTCAGGTGTCCATCACCTTTAACCATCTGCAACCCTTCCCCTACAACCCCGTTCTTGGCCCTTCTAACCACCGATAATTCTCACTTCCCCCTTTGCCCTCCTCGATAGTGAATCCTCAAGTATGGGACATAGACTCCCCCTCCCTAGCACAATGCCCCCAGTCCACATTCAACTTAAAAATCCTTTCGCACATCCTAATCAGCCACAATACTCTCTTCCTACTTCCAGTCTTCTAGGACTTCAACCTGTTGTTAACTCTTTGCTACAAAAGGGTTATCTGTGCCCCACTAACTCCCCATTCAATACCCCCATTTTAGTGGTACAAAAACCAAACGGCACTTACCACTTAGTGCAGGATCTAAGATTCATTACTGCAGCTGTCATCCCCATCCACTCACTAGTTCCTAATCCCTATACTATCTTATCTTCAATTTCTCCAACTGCGACCCACTTCTCGGTTCTCGACCTTAAAGATGCATTCTTTACCATCCCCCTGGCAGCAGACTCACGAAACATTTTCACATTCATATGAACTGATCCAATATCTTGCCACTCACAACAATTCACTTGGGCAGTACTCCCACAAGGCTTTTGAGATAGCCCCCACCTGTTCTGTCAAACCATAGCAGCAGATCTTAAGTCTCTTTCACTTACCAAATCCACCCTTATTCAATATGTAGATGACCTCCTCCTGTGTAGCCCTTCCTTAGGTGATCGTCGAACAGACACTTCACTCACCATTAACTTTCTAGTGGAGAAAGGATAATGGGTATCCCCTCAAAAGGTCCAGCTGTAGCCGGGCTCAGTGGCTCAGCCTGTAATCCTGCACTTTTGGAAGGCTGATGTGAGTGGATTGCCTGAGCCCATGGGTTGAAGACCCACCTGGGCAGCGAGATCTCATCTCTACAATAAATCAAAAAACATTCAGCCAGACGTGGTAGTGCATGCCTGTAATTCTGGCTACTTGGAAGGCTGAGGTGGAAGGATTGCTGGAGCCCAGCAGGTCACGGCTGTGGTGGCCGGGAGCAGCCACTACACTCCAGACTGGGTGACAGAGTGAGACTCCAACTCAGAAAAAAAAGTTCCTACTCTCTGTCACACAAGTCACATATCTAGGGGTAGCTGTCTCACACCAACAGAAGGCTGTAATGACAGATCAGAAGGCCCTAATTAAATCCCTACATATATCTAAAACTAACCAGGAAATTAAATCACTTTTGGGACTAGCGGGATACTTTCGGGCATGTATTCCCAACTTTGCCTTACTCGCGAAGCCACTCTATACTCTCATAAAGGGAGACCCCATTGAGCCCCTCCTAACACCCTCCTCTATTAAACAACCCTTTGTTGCTTTCCAGCAGGCCCTCCTGTGGGCCTCCGCTCTTCATCTGCCAGACATTCACAGACCTTTCATCCTATATGTCCACGAAAACAAGGGAGTGGCCTTGGGAGTCCTGGAACAACTTTGTGGACAAACGTTTGCCCCAGTGACCTATCTCTCAAAACGGTTAGACCACACCATCCAGGGCTGGGCCCCGTGTCTGCAAGCACTGTCTGCCGCCCACATGTTGATGTGTGCTTACAAAGAGCTCACCTTTGGGGCCCCTATTACCTCAACCTCCCCCCACTATCTACAGCACCTCATAAGCTACAAAGGCCTTCAAACGCTGCCTCCCAGTCGAGTCCTATCTCTCCTTGCCTTCTTTTTACAGGATCCCTCCATATCCTTTCAAACTTGTGCACCCCTAAACCCAGCCACGTTGCTCCCTTCTTCCACAGCCCCAGTAATCCTTGACTGCATAGAGACTGTTGAGGCTCTCCTCCCTTGCCCGGTTCACGTCCAGGAAGGCCCTTTGCCCTCCTCCTCATATACCTGGTTCACTGATGGCAGCTCCTTCCTACACAATCAGTCCCGGGTTGTGGAATACGCCATCACCTCTATTACACACATCATTGAAGCAAAGCCTCTCCCGCCAGGCAACACTAACCAACAGGCAGAATTTATAGCTGCCACTCGGGCGTTTCAGCTAACAGCTGTACACTCTCTTTCTCTTTATACTGATTCCAAATATGTTTTCCATATTGACATCTCCCACTCGACCATTTGGAAGGAAAGGGGACTATTTACCACCAAGGGATCAGCAGTTGTTAATGCTAAGCTAATTTCTGATCTCCTTGCCGCCTCCTTACTTCCCACTGACATTTCTCACTGTAAGGCTCACCAGCCAGACTCCTCACCCATCACTCAGGGAAACTCCAGGGTGGACAATGCGGCCCGACAAGCAGCTTTAACATCTGTCCCCGCCTTGGCTGCTATTGCTCGCCCTGACCCAGACTGCACACTCCCCACTAATTCACCACCATCAACCTCCCCTTCCATTACAGACCTTATCTCATACCTACACTCAATCTTTCACACCAATCCTTCAGCACTGACGTCTTTCCTAACAAACTTTTACACTTTCACTTCCCAACATAAGAAACTCATAAAAAGCATTACTTCACAATATTCCAGCTGCCAGCGAACCAACCACAATACCCCTCTAAAACCGGGAAACTTTCCTACCCATCAAGCTCAGGGACAACTCCCAGGAGCGGACTGGCAGGTCGACTTCACTGTCATGCCCCCAAAACGCAACCTAAAATACCTCCTTGTCTTCATGGACACATTTTCCGGGTGGGTAGAAGCGTTTCCAACCTCAAATAAATGAGCAGCAACAGTAGGGACTATCCTTGCTTGCCATATCATTCCCAGGTTCGGTGTCCCCATGTCCCTACAATTTGACAATGGGCCTGAATTCACTTCATGAGTGGTACAGTCTCTAACAACTGATCTTCACACTGATTGACGTTTCCACATCCCATACTGCCGACAGTCATCTGGAAAGGTAGAGTGAACCAGTCGGATCCTTAAAGACATCCTCACTAAACTATCCTTCAAACTACATCAAAACTGGGTCACCCTCCTTCCTTTGGCCCTCTTCCGCTTACAAGTTCTCCTCAAAACACCATCCCAACTCTCACCTTTTGAAGTAATGCATGGCTATCCAGCGCTGCCTCCAGGAGTCCCCACGTCAACCCCTCTGACACCCGCTCATATTCTCTACCCCCTCTTGTCTTTCATTCATTCCCACATTTGGGAGTATCAAAAGCTCCTCTTACCTGTTTCACTCAGCAGTCAAATCCCACCTCCCCTCCTCCCTGGACAGCTGGTCTATCTCTCTGACCCAGAAACAAAGTCTCTTTTAAACCCAAAGTGGTCCGAACCTTTTCAGGTAATTTTATCGACTCCCACGGCTGCAAAACTCATCAATGGCCTTTGCCAGGGCACCCCACGGATTCATATCTCCTGCTTAAAACCTGCTGCCCCTCCTTCCTCGTGTCTCACCCATAATATTTGTCCACCCACCTACAGGTATACCTACTCCAAGATTCCAGACCAACCACTTAAGCTTCGCCTGTCTCAACTAATCACTCATCCCAACCCAAATCCAAACCAACATCCTGGAAACAACACAGAACACCTGTGACTCTTGGACTCTCTCCTTTCTTGGCCTGATTACCGTCCTACTTACTATATTACTCATCTATTCGACACCCACAAGCTGGCCGTCTGCAGCAAAAATTCTGTTGGCTACTACTTATCTCCTAATTGTCACAGGCTTTGTTCTCATCAAATGCCTCCTCTAAACACTAAAGTAGCCCCCAGTCTTGCCTCCAAAGTCACTACCCTCTTATTTCTCATCTTTCCATTAACCCAAACCTACCAACCTCACCCCTATTATGCGCCAGGTAACTTTCCCTGGAAAATAATAAACGCCGCTACACAAACTGTAGTCTCCACCTACCTCGGACATGGGCAGCTGATATTTAACTTTGATCTTTGTAAACTATGGCCCAGCCTGTCTATTGCCCCAGAGGGATGGGGGGGCTCTTCCCCCAGAAGATGGGGATGTAGTTATGGCAGTCTAGAAGACAAAATTCAACTCAAGAACGTCAAGTTCCATGTCTGTCCTGACACAGGAGACAAACACTGCCACAAACTCCAGCAGTTTCACTACGCTACCTGGGGATGCGAAACCATAGCCCCATGGAAAGGCAACTCTGACCCTTACATATCAATTTTAAGACTGCCCTCCACTTCTCCCTGTACACAACCCGAAACCTGCAATTCACTACAGCTTATCATCACCCTGTGGGACGCTTTTAGCCTTCAAAAAACATGGGACACTGGAAAAACTTGGGGCCTTCGACTGTACACGCCTGGAACCAACCCAGGCATGTTATTCACAGTCCAACGAAGGCCTATTCCACACACCCCCAATCCCGTGGGACCATTGTGCAAAATAATTCTACCCAAACCTATACCCACGGA
>NW_007256243.1:661-31291 GCF_000164805.1 Carlito syrichta | reverse complement strand
ATACAAAATAAGCAATTATGTCCCTGGGGCACTCATCCCACACTGACGCTGGATGACCTCTAGGGACAAGGAATGTTTCTCTTCTCCCCAACCTTTCCCATAATTACATCCCCCCCCCGATTGCCCTGCAACAACACCTCTCATATTAACATCACTATATTCCATAATCAAACCATCCCCCATTTCACCGTGGCACCCCCTACCACGTGGTTTGCCTGTACCCGAGGAATCACCCCCTGTATCAGCCTACAGCATCTCAAAGACACAACAGAATTGGGCATCTTGGTCCACATCCTACCCCAGGTCTACATTTATAAAGGAATGGAAAGTCAACAACACCTCAAACTCTTTAACACAACACACTCAAAATGGGAACTGTTAGTTCCTTTACTAATGGGACTAGGCATTGCTGGAGCTACAGTCATAGGCGCGGCCTCCTTAATTCTGGGCGACCAAAATCTTAAACAGCTTAGCACACAAATTGACACTGATTTACGCCTACTAGAATCAAGCGTGTCTCAATTAGAACAACAACTTGACTCTCTCGCTGAGGTAGTATTACAGAATAGATGAGGCCTAGACCTCCTTTTCCTAAAACAAAGAGGGTTGTGCATAACCCTAGGAGAGGCCTGCTGTTTTTATGCCAACAAATCAGGGATAATAAGAGAAACTCTAGCTCTAATAAGGGACAATATACAACACCGGGAATTACAAAACCAGGCCTATGGTAACTGGTGTCAAACCCTCTTCTCATGGTCCCCCTGGCTAACCACCCTAGTCTCAGCAATAGCCCGCCCAGTAATACTCATCCTACTGGCTGTAACCCTAGGATCATGCATCATCAAATAGTTCCTTACCTACATGAAGACTACTGTCTCAAACTTTTCAAATCAAAGCCTTAACTTCCTGTTGCTCAATAGCTACCAACCTGTTCCTGTAGAAAATCCAGAGCTATAACAACCAAATTTTCATCTAATTTTTTCTTTTAGATATGCTCTCTTCAGGTTTTCGGTCTACCTCCACAGTCTGCTCCAGGACAGCTGGTTACTACCATCCCCATGCTCATTAGAAGACAGGCCAGAACAGATCGCTGTTCAACACTTATAAGGAACCTTCATGGAAGTCTCACCTGTGGAAATCTACACCTTCAGCACCTACCTTTGGGACTGCTCTTGCTGGTTCTGCACCCTTCCACCACCTTACCCCCACAACGCCCCCAACCATTAGGAAGTAGCCAGAAAGAGTAATGACGCCCCTCCCCATAAAAACAGAAAAGGTGGTAATGAAGGGTGCAGGAAGTGACCAGAGGGGTGGCTCCTGAAATGGCACTGAGCATGGTGAGGACACAACAGACAACAAAGGCCCTAGGTCCCAGCTTCTGTGAGCACAATTCCCCGCACGTGCTAACTTCAAACCTGCAAGCCTCCAATCCTTAGCCAACTTTGTTATGCGTCCAATAGGACTATAACATGGTGTCGACCCCACCCTACTCCTATGCAACTCCTCCAATAGGAACATAGCACGGCCCCTTCCAGCCCTTGTCAGGCTTATAAATACAGCCCTCTCCCCGCAACTCTCTCTCTCTTTTGCTATTTTCCTCTGTTACAGATCCTCTCTGTAACAGCCCCTCTAATAAATCTCTTGGTCCTGGCTGGGTGTGAAGTCATTACTGGCGCCGAAATTCTTTTACCCCTAATAACTGCAAAGTAGAAGCAACCATGGTTTCCTAAGGGAATGAATAAACCATGTAATATACTCTATTAATAAAATTGAAGCAAAAACCAACAAACCCACAAGAACAAGCATCATCCTGTGAAAGAATTAATCTCCAAAAGAAACTGTATTATTTAACCTTTTAATATGGAATCCAAATATATAAATGAGTGAAAGTTCATAAACCTTGTCAGTGTTCTCCAGTAAATGGGGAAGTGAAGGATATGAAAATTCAAAATGTATTTGGTGTGTTAGAAATGTTCTATATTTTAACTATGGTATATATATATATATTTTTTTTTTTTTTTTTTTGGAGTAGAAGTCTCACCCTGCCCTGTCACCCAGGCTGGAGTGCAGTGGCACGCCCATGGCCACCACGGCATCCAACCATTGAGGTGGGTGATCCCTCTACCCCTGCCTTCCTAGTAGCTGGAACAACAGGCACATGCTACCATGCCTGACTACTTTTTTGATTGTGTAGGCCTGGCTTCAAAGTTGACTAGGCTGGTCGCCAGCCCCCAAGCTCAGGGTATCCTCCAACCTTCTCCCCATAAAGTGCCGGGAATACAGGCCTGAGTCATCGTGGGTGCCCAAATCTCTGCCTTTTAATCACCAGGAAGAGAGGGCACCAAGCTTGTGGCCCCAGGTGGCTTTTGTCCTGTCTTTGCGGATTTCTCTCGCTGACTGTGGTGGGGACAAGTGACCAGTGGCCATAATATTTATGATTGGACTGAGAACAGAGGCTCAAACCTGCCATGCCAGTACGCTGGGAGGCCTAGGCGAGAGGATTTCCCGACCCCAAGGGTTCCAGACCAGCCTGGGCAACATGGCGAGACCACGTCTCCACAACAAACCAAGCAATCAGCCGGGTCTGGTGGCCACACCTGCGATTCCAGTCAACATGGAGGTCAAGATGGAAAGATCACATGAGCCCAGCACGTCGAGGCCACGGTGGCCATGAGCGTGCCACCACACACTAGCCTGAGCAACATAGTGAGACTCTGACCCCTCAAAGTGTGCCTATATTGATTAATGAAGTAGCTGAGCGACTGTGATGACAGAGGACCCGGGATACACAAGTTCAGGCATGCGGAGTAACAGGCAGAGGAGGGGATGCTGAGGCTTGAACTGTCTGCTGGCCCAAAGTCCGACCGCAGGATGAGATTTGTCCAAGACGTAAGGAACCAAAGGACCCCGGAACGCAGTTTGCCACCTCTGGTTCCTTCCACCATTTGGGCCCGGAATTGCTGAGTCTCGGTTTCTTCATCTGTGAAATGGGTAGGACTCAGGTTTGGGGTAATTGGGTGACTTAAGAGTCTACAGGTTCATAGGACTGAAGAGAAATGCTCACTGCCCACATTGCTAGGGTATTCCACTCTATCCAGAGTTTATCCAGGTGCTAGAATAAGATCCTGGGGGAAACTGAGGCCCAGAAGGGAAGGGGATCTGCAAGAAAGCCTCAGAGGCCTCCCTTCCCAGGGTGGGGGAAATTCTATACTTTTGTCAATGTCCTAGAAAAGACATGAACAGTGGACACGTGTGTCACTCTGCGGAAGTCTCCCCTCACATGGCTCCCAGGCCACCGTGCAGCAGGTGGCCTTCTCTGTAGCCAGTTGTCTACCAAGTGTGTGGCCTCCCCACGGACCCCCAATGAGTGGGATTGTTTGGAAGATCAATATTTAAATCCTGTCTTATTTGTAACATTGGAAAATAGGCTGTGTAAAAATGTTCGGTAATTAGAAGAGAATTTTAATGACCAAAAATAATTCAAATTAAAAGGAGATGGAGAACTAAAAATACATACAAGATTTTGTAGGGAGTGTGTATTTACCATAAAACATTTCCAACTTTAGGTATGATACAAAATGAAGAGACACAATTATTGAAACAATGAAAATATATCAATAAATGTAGTCACTGCATTTGTCAAGAAAATAGGAAAAAGTGATGATAAAATTTGAAAAGCTAATCCTGAAATGAATGAGAAAATAAAGGTACATATTTTCACAACAGTTTCAAAATTAGAATATGGAGACAGAGAAGGACTACTAGTATCAAAAGACAAACATTACTTTAATATGAAAATCAGACATTGATGCCACAATGAAAGAACTACAAACCAATATATAGAACCATGGAACAGGATAAAAACTCCAGCTATCAACCTAAAAATTGCTCTCAGCTGATCTTTGACAAAGGGGAAAAGGCAATACAAAGGAATACAAAAAAGAAAACCAATCACATCCCAAAACCCAGTACTACAGTAGACGTGTACTGTATATTTAAAAATTGTTGAAAAAGTATGGGGATCCTGGAAGAAGCCAGGAGTGAAATTGTGGATGTTCTACAGTCCTATTGGCAGATGGGTCTTCACACTGTCAGTGAACACCCCTCCTCCATACTTGTCATCACAACTCAAGGCCCTTGACTCGTCCTTTGACCAACCTCTCCTATTTGGAAGAAGGGAGTCCAAGGTCAGTGTGGACAGAAGCTGCAAAAAACATGGATATTACTGAGAAAGTTATCTACCCCACCAAAACCAAAATTCTCTCAGATCCAATGCTCAGGAGCGTAGGTGTCCAGGCAGTGCCTTAGCACTGTTGAGGGTGCTCAAGAGATGTTGCAGTTGGGATGTGTGGCAGGGGTCTCCAACTGCAAGAAGCATCTTGGAAGAGAGCCCAGATCCGACACACTGGATCCACCCTTGTGCCTGTTCCTCAGCCACACTGCATATGGCAGCAATCACCAGTGGTTGAGCACACTCGTGTAAACCTCAGAAGGTCTTTGATGGCTGAAGCTTTATAGAACTACTGGTGTCTGTAACTTTGTGTACCAACACTCTGTTCTTCCTGCTTTCTTCACAGTCAGCTGCATTCATGCCTACTTCTCCACATTGATCAGTCGTCACCTTATTTTTTCCAGTCAGGAATATCACTTATTAAACCTCTTTCATATTTAATCCCAACTCAGTGTCTGATTCATATACGATAAAAATCACCCAGCAGCTAACTTGTCATTTGGTCCATTCTTTTGCAGAATAATCAGCATTCAATATCTTTAACATTGGCCTATGTTTATGATCAAAGGCAATTGTTTGGCTTTAATGATTACAATCTTTTGTTATTTAAAATTGCTGTTTTTGATTACAAATTAGGTGCACTGAGTGTAGTACTTCAAGATAATCCTATTGTACAGTTATGCATGTTCAAGAAAATGTAGAAATATTAATTGTAAAAGAAATAGACTAAGAGGTGAGGACAAGACAATGCTGAAATCCTGGAATAAATTATTTAAGACCCCAGGACCTTGAGAAAGAAGGAAGAAAGGAACATCTGGTGAAGATAAAGCAGAGAAGACATGATGGTGTAAAATGTGGAAGATGTGTGAATGGTTCACAGAAAGGTAGGGGACAGGATAAGGAGTCACAATGAGGGTGAAGTCATGTTTGTGGAAGGAAAAGGGTTTGTTAAGATGGGTCTTTGCCATCAGACTCTCCAGAGTTCACTGTTATTTGGACATTCTCCACCTGACATACGGAGGTCTTCTCCCAATCCCTGGACTCCCGCTTTGATGTCAGTACCAGGAGGTCCCTTGATTTCGGTCTTTTCGAAAATTTTATCTTTTTTTTTCCTTTGTTAAATAATTAAGAAATTTAGGGGATATAGTTTCAATGACTTAATCCAGAAGTACCTGAGGAAAAAAAAGAAATGTAATTTTGTTCCAGAATTACAGTAAAGGCTTGATAAAATGTAAATTAAAGAAGAAATCTCAGCACAATAAATGACCTGTTCTTGTTTTGTTATTTATTTATTTATTTATCTATCTATTTTTTATTTATTTTTTGAGTTAGAGTCTCACTGTGCTGCCCAGACTAGAGTGCAGTGGCCACTCCCAGCCACTGCAGCCTCGACCTGCTGGGCTCCGGTGATCCTTCCGCCTCAGCCTTCCAAGTAGCCGGAATTACAAGCATGCTACCATGCCCAGCTAATTTTTTAGTTTATTGTAGAGATGAGGTCTTGCTGCCCAGCCAGATCTCGAACCCACGGGCTCAGGTAATCTGCTCACCTCAGCCACCCAAAGGCAAGGGATTACAGGCTGAGCCACCCACCCCGGCTCCGTCCTTGTTTTAAATGGTTTGGATTAAAGCCAATGTTTGATCAGCATCACCAACACTGAGGAGCTGGAGTGAGTCTCACGTGGTCTCCATCACTTTTCGAATTGGGTTTACATGTAGCAGCATATCTCAGAAAGCCTGTTTCTTGGGAGATGCGGTAAAGTCTGCCTGGATTTTGATGACATGGCAGATGGCACACGTATTCAAATAAGGACTATGACTTGTGCCTCAGGCATCCAGGGTCAATTTTAATGAATACATGTATAATACATGTAATTTGTTCTCTTCATGCTTTGCCATATTTTTACATATGAAAAAGACTGCACCATGAGAATGAAAATAACATCAGGGAATCTAGATAATATGCCCCATGTATATTCTTTCCTGAGAACATAAGCCATAGTTTCCTCATACCATACAAAAACCCCTGGGAGAACAACCCCTCACATGGACTGGAGCTGGAATCCTCTTCCTGTTGGCAGAAGCTACATTTGAGAACGCCTCGACAAAAGTGGTTGGACCCAAGTGGGCCCTGTCAAATAAGATTTCATTCACTTTTATGTTTTCTGCAAAGGTGGTCATACCTGGGTTCAACTTGTGTGGTCCATAGCAGAACTGATTAGGCACGGGGCATACAAAGACAGCTTTCTCCCAATACAACATCTCTCTGAGCCAAAGGTTTTCTAATTTTGACCTAAGAATGCATTAATTTTATTTCATGATTCCTGTTTGTAGTATTACAGCTAAAACCCTTCCTCCAATTCCATGTTTGATGCAGAAAGCCTGCATTTCCATGAACAATGCCTACACTATCATGATGGGCATAAGCTCCATGACCTTGAGGCATCATCCACACCGCTAATTATAAAGAGAGAGTCATTCTCACCCCCATACCTTCCCAGTTGCTTTGTGTTATTCAATCATTTATCACTATCTCTGTGGACTTGTGTATACTTAGTTCATACTTTCGGTTAAATCCAGAACTATGTTATAATTTTATCATTTAAATTGTTTATTTCACTTATTTTTAACATATTAATTGATCTCTAATGCAGATGCACAATAAATATTCAACTGATTTACTTATAAAAGCTTCCTAGAGGAGGTGAATGTTACATGGCTTTGAAAAGTTGAGAGGACTTTCTTGTTAGTTTTTAAAATTATATTCATTTTTTATTTTAAAGATGTGGGGTCCAATTCAGGATTAGGTATACAAATGTTCATTATGCAGGTACTCTTGTTGATGAGGTGTGCCCCCTTCCTTACCTAGAAGTTTCCTTCAATTGCCAATCCAAATCCCCCCTCCACTAGGAGTTTCCTACTATTGCCAATCCCTTTCTTATAGTATTATGATGATAACTGTTCAAGGTTCGCTTATGAGTGAGAAAACATGGTACTCTGTTCTTTGTTTCTGTGATAGATCACTTAGTATGATACACGCTAAATCCATCCAGGTAGCTGCAAAGTCGATATGTATTTCCTTCTTTATGGCTGCATAATATTCCATTGTGTATATGTACCAAATTTTTAAATCCAGTCCAGCTTCAGTGGGCAGCATGGTTCATTCCATGTTTTTGCTATTGTGAATAGAGCTGCAATAAAAATGAGGTATCTTTTTTGTAGAATGTTTTGAGTTCCTCCAGATAGAAAGCTGTTTATTCTATTTGATCATTAAAAGCACCGTTGGTTGTTGTGTCTTTAAAATCTTCCATTTTTAATACTATTTCATTCTATATAATGCTAGAGGCTCATCTTGTATATCTCCTTCTCCAGTACCAAGATTAGCCATTCCTCTAAAGTGTCAGATTGTTTTCTGTTGGGCAGTACTGTCCTAAAATGAGGTGTTGAAGTGGATTGTTCTTGTCATTATTAGGGTATTATTGTTTATAGGAACATTTAGTAACAGATTTTAATCGCCAAATTCATGGTGGGTGCTATGTGTAAATTTGGCTAGTTAATTATGCTATTCATAGAAAAGTATTAGATGTGTATTAGGGAAAGAGTTCTAGGCCACAGAAACAAATTCTAAGTGAATGATCATAACAGAGAGGCAATGGCTATTGGTCATTTCCCACATATGAGTCAGTAATGGACTCAGAAACTCTGAATTAAACTGAAGCCAGGTCTACAGAGGAAAGACACAATGACAGTGATAAGAGGGTTTACTATTAAACTTTCTCCCAGCCTTCCAAAAAGATACATAGTCCATTTTTAGGGTGACTGCATTAGGCAAAAAGAAATAATCAGACTTTTTAGTAATTTCTAAACATTTATCCTTCTCTTTCATATAACTATATTGTTTGTTTAGAGATATTTTGAAATAGTCACTTGATGTAATCTTCACAAGGATTGTCTCACTTTGCCGCTGTCACACTTTTAATGTGAACATTTATGTGAATCTTATCCTGGATGAATTTGACATTTCTTGTTAGAATATCTACCAGACTTAAAGGTGTCCCTCTGCAACCACAAGATATTTTAGATTTCTCTCAGGACACTCCGTTTTTGTTTCCCTCTTGGCTTTGAGTCTACATTTTGTGTACTCTTAAAGGTCATGTCTCTATTTCACCTCTCCCAGGTTCATATAAATGATACATTTACATGACAACTGTTAGTGTGTCTGAAGGGTCAGGAAATAGAAATCACTAAGCAACAACATGAAACCTGTTTAGGGAATTGATTTGTTTACTATCTTGATAAAGATTACAGCTGAGTCAATATGTATAAATTACATGCAGTAAATATGTGAAAACTACTATGCCAGTTATGGCGACCAACACTGTAAAGGAAAGGCTAAAGACTCCTACAATTTTATTTCTATGAACCCTGCATTTCTTCACGTTTTAAGAAAATGACAATAATGCAGAAAAATCACTACATTCTTTTTATGTAAGTGTGAGTTTTTCAGTCTCCAGTGGGTGTAGACATTTCTGCAGTGGAGTTGAATAAGAAAAGCAGTAATGTCCTAGGTTGAGCCAAGGCATTAGGGCTCATTTTTGACAGATGTGAGCTCTTGGAGACCACACAACCAATTCCTGCTACCTGTGTTTACATTTACATTGGCAACAGTGATAACTACATTAATCAGATTAAATGTATATGTAAAAAATGAATAAATGATTCAGGATTTAAATATTATCACAGACACAGTCACATAATTGAAAGTAATAAGTTTCCAAATATATTCCTTGCCACCAAACTCTCCCAAGACATTCTCACAGGGTCTTAGCCCTCAAATCTCTGAGACATCCCACCCAGGTGCTTGCTATACAGCAGAAGACTTGCAAATATACCCTCTGCTGATGAAAACCGGCCCAGCTCTGATCCTGAAGCTCTGAGAGAGAAGACTTAGACCTGTGATTCACCCTTAATAGGTACTGGATGATGTGAAAGAGGCAGGCTCCAGGGAATAGGTATGAGTGGGCTGGTCTCAGGAGAAACTATGCTGACAGTACACACCAGAACATGCAAGATCTTTGAAGGGAAGATTCACGATCTCAAGGGCTGATTCAAAGAACATGCTGTATCTGCAAAAGAACAGTCTGAAACCTGAGGACACACAGCTCTGTATTGATATGCAAGTCATGCAGTGAGTGATGCCGGAATAAAATCAGCTGCAGGGGCACTCAGGGACCAACCAACACTGGAACCCACCAGGAAACATGTGCAAGGAGCAGCTAAAGAGGGACATCCGGTGTGCATCAGTAATTTCCTGTCTTGTGCTAACTCAGCTCACAGAATACTTCTAAAAACAGTTCTTGCTCTATTTTCTTGGGAATAATTTCTCACATTTTCACTGCATGCAACTAAAGGACCAAGTTCCGTTTTCTTCTTTTGGATGAGATGTCATCAGTGTCTGTTGACCTTACCTTCACCAGGTTCTTACAGGACTAAATTTCCTTCTTGCCAAAAAATCATCTTGAGGACTCTCATCTGGCCAGGTGTGGACTTTATTTTTGACTATTAATTCTTTCCTGCTCACAGGATTTTGGGTATTTCCATGTGAATATCTTAGAGTTAAAGCAAAGACACAAACAGGCATAGAAGATTTTCCATAAAGATCTGGGTCAAGTAATTGCATGTGTGAATAAGAAGTGACTTTAAGAATTGCCTGTGTACATGTGTCACTGGTCCTTAGTTCTACTGGGCAGGTGGCCACAATGAGAACACGACCAGCATTCTGGTGACACAGACCCTTTTCTTCCTGGTGAAGAGGTTTCTGCCAAAACCTAGTATTCCACTAGGGGATAAGTGACACTAACCCGCCTGCCCCTACTTGCCAACAAGTCGAACAGCAGAATATCATCACCTGAGCAGCAGACAAAGGGGCTGCCTTCTCCTCCCAGTCTTGAAGGTTCTTCCCTTATGCAACTATATGAACTCCAGGAACCTAAGAGTTTTCAAGGGGATCCCTAACCTGGAGTATGTCTTCATTTCTGATCCGAGACTCCTGACATGGTCGTATCTTCAGTGTCCTGGGAAACTGTGACAGCAACAGCCCAGAATTCACAAACTTCCCAGGACTTTCTCATTTTCAAAAGAAAGCTGCAAGTCCTAGCCTGAGTAGAGAGTATGACACAGACCTCAGCTCTAGGGGAGGTGCTTAGGAGCATTGCAGGCCCTGCTGTGGGACGCAGAATCCAGGACCTCTTTACAACCATCTGAGACTTCCAATCCCAAATGTTTACTATGAGGGTGACACATGCAGCTTCTGGCTGCGGTATGGAGCTATTTGAAACAGACTTGGAAATGTTTTTGTCTCCTAATGGGGCCTGTATATGTGAGCTCACCTGATCGTGAGACTTACAAGTAAAATCATGAGTCATTATCCCTGGAGAGATCACCTGTAAAGATTAGATATGGACAAGACCAAGAGAGAGATTCCAAAATAATAAGGGATTAAGCAGGGATCAAAGAGAGACCCTGATGCACAGGGACTCTGAACCCTTGAGCTCGAAAACCCAGGTCCCCTGATTAAAAAAGAGCACCTCCTTTGCTCCTGTGGGACATCCCATTCAGGGTCCCCAAGGGTCTCACAGGCTCCTCGATGTGACTTTGAGAGTGGGACAAGCTTGGATGCTGGTCTTCCGTGACTCTTACCACAGGAGAGGCTGTTCATTGTTGGCTGCACCAACAGGGCTGCCTGTGACACTCGATGGTAGCTTGGACCCTTCTCAGTGTTGTCTACACATTCCAAATGTGAGAAGAACAGGCAAACTACCATGGGCTAACATCCTCATTCCCAGGTATAAGGTGTTTCTATTGTTCTGTTTGTCAAGGGCACAGGCCTATAGACACTACAGGAGACACTACCCATATCCTCGACACTGGCAGAAAAAGTACATTTTCTACAAATTTCTGTGGATTCTACCTTCAGTATCTGTTGTGTTTCTGCATGAGCAGGTGTGGGTGGGCTCTGAGTCCCATGCCATCAAGTTCAAAATTTCCCTGAATGGATATTTAATCAAAGGACTATAACGGAGAGAAAAGACTGCCCAAAAGTTCTGAAACTCCTTCGGAATGACTGTAAGTGTTGACTGCATCAGAACATTTGAAGCTCTAGGGAAGAGGGTATATGGGGTTTTGCAAAAGTCTAACATTGTTCTCCCTATACAGCTTGTTGGGTATAGTAAGGACAATTCACTATTTTATAAGATAGTGTGTGAGGAATACAGTGTCACTGAAGAAGATTTCAAAGCAGGGCACAGCCTCTTATATTGGACTAGATAAGTGTGAGAAAGATGCTCTGTGAGTCAGACAGAATCTCCACAGGAGGGGACTGGATTACAAGGCGCACTAAGTACCTACACAAACAGGATGAGCCCAGCAGCAAGTGTGCATGGGCTGGTGAGAGGTTTTCTCTACAAATATAATGTTTTCTTTTACAAAAAAAGGAGTTTATAATAACAGTTTGAAAAAAAATGCTGAGGTTTAGATAAATATTTATTGAGCACATATACCTGCCTCAATGAGACAAGAACAATCTGAAATCTGTTCATTTCAATATAGATGTGGTGGCAGGAAAAAGTTGATAATATTTAGCTTGAGATTATTTCACTGACTATGTTGTGCTTTATTCTCTGTTCATATGTACTCTGATGATTAAATGCAAGTAATAGCCACATGACCTTAAGGAAACTATTTTCCCCCTCTGAATGTTAGCTTCTTAATCTTTAAAACAGAGGTTTGTGAATCCAGGGGAGAATAGTAGCTGTGCCATTCAGATTATGCAAGTCCTGGTATGAGTGAGTGAGTGTATGAAAAATTTTGTGTACATACAGGTGAGTGACTGGGCGGGTGAATGACTGACTGATTGACGGCTAAGGTTCTGAGGACAAGGGCTCTCCTGGTACTGTGGTTTTTTTTTGTCACAGCTGCTCTGCTTGGAACCTAGTAATTTCTGGGACTCAGAAGCTGAACGCCATCTTTAAAAATTTAATCAACACCACCCTGGGAAGAAAATGCAGGGAGAGACTGTCTAAGTGGGGCTCGTGAGCAAGGGGCTGGGACCCTCCTGGTGCAGAAGTTGATGCTACAGTTTCTCTGCTTAGTCCCTGACACTTCCCTGGTCACAGTAGCCAAGCACCAATTTATTTAGAAGGGCAAATTTTTTCTGTGAAAAAGCGGTGGGGAAAGATTCCTGGCTCCAGGCTTTGCCTCATCACTCAGCCCCTGACCAGGCACTGGCAGCAGTGGTGGTGGAAGGAGTCCAGAGGCAGAGTCCCACAGGAGAGAACAATAGATGCAGTCTGCCACCATCTTTAAGGTGGGGCAGAAAAGTGTTCCAACTTGCTCACCACGGAGCAAAAGACTTGAACACTGTGACTGACAGAGCAACTACTCAGGGGTTGATTGTGACCCAGAAGGAATATCCTGAAAGTACAACCCCAAAGAAATAAGCAAGATTATCAGAGATTATTGTGTGAACCTATGTGAAAACAAACATGATGACCTAAGTGAAATGTAGGACTTTCTGACATCATACAACCTCCCTCGGTTGAAACAAGAAGACATTGAGACACTGAAAAACAATCAAGAAGATTGACTCTTTTATAAAAAATCTTCCTACAAAATAAAACACTGGACAAGATACCTTTCCAGCAGGTTTCTACAGAGCATACAAGACAAGATGAAAACAATCTTATGAAAAGTATACCAGGCAATTTAGAAAGATGGAATTCTCCTGAAAGTGTTTCACAAAACTACCATCACACTAATCCCAAAACTCTGTATAGACCCAACAAAAAGAAAGAACTACAGTCCAATGTCCCTTGGGAACATAGATGCAAAAATCCTCACCAAGACTGTACAAATTTAATCCAATAACACATTATAAAAATGATCCACCATGACCAAGTAGGCATCATCCTCAGGATGCAGGGCTGATTCAACATTCTCATGATTATACATGCAATACCTATCACCATGCACAAAAATTAATTCTACATGGATCAAAACCTAAACGTAAAACTTCTAACTATTAGAATCTTCAAAAAGGCAGGAGTCACCCTTAAGGAAATTGGAGCTTATAAACAAATTTCTGATCAAAACCCTAAATACACATACCACAAGAAATAAAACAGACAAGTGGGAATTCATCATACTGACAAGCTTCTGAATAATAAAATAAACCATCAAGAGAGCAGGAAGACAGTCCACAGAATGGCAAAATATATTTGCCAACTGTATGTCTGACAAAGACTTAAAAACTGGAATCTGAGACCAGGCTCGGTGGCTCAGCCTGTAATCCCGTGCTTTGAGACGTCGAGGTGAGTGGATTGCCTGAGCCCACGGGTTCGAGACCCACCTGGGCAACTTGGCGAGACCTCAAATGTACAATAAATCAAAAAATTAGTCAGGCGTGCTAGTGCATGCCTGTAATTCTGGTTTCTTGGAAGGCTGAAACAAAAGATCGCTGGAGTCCAGCAAGTCGAGGCTGCGGTGGCTGGGAGTGGCCCCTGGCCTCCAGTCTGGGTGACAGAGTGAGACTCCAAAACAAAACAAAACAAAAAACAAATAACAAAAAACCAGAATCTGCAAGGAACCCAAACATACCAAAAGAGAAAAACAGAGTCCCGTTGAAAGTGCACAACAAACCGGGCTTGGTGGCTCAGCCTGTAATTTCGTGCTTTTGGGAGGCTGCGGTGAGTGGATTGCCTGAGCCCGAGGGTTCGAGACATGCCTGGGCAAATTGGTGAGACCTCATCTCTACAATAAATCAAAAAATTAGCCGGGAGTAGTAGCACACACCTTTAGTTCCAGCTACTAGAAAGGCTGAGGTGGAAGGATCGCCAGAGCCCAACAAGTTGAGGCTGCAGTGGCCGGAGTGGCCACTGTACTCCAGTCTGGGATACAGAGTGCGACTCCAACACACATACACACAAAAAAAGTGCACAACAGACAGGTATAGACACTTCTTGAAAGAAGATATACAGGCAGCCAACAGACACATGAAAAAGTGCCCAGCCTCACTAATCATCAGGCAAATATAAATCAAAACAACCTTGAGATACCACCTAACCCTAGCAAGATTGGCCATCTTTAATAAAGCAAGCAACAACAGATGCTGCTGAAGATGCGGAGAAAAAGGAACTCTTCTAAACTGCTGGTGGGAATGCAAACTAGTGCAACCTCGTTGGCGGACACTGTGACGGTTTCTGAAAGACTGGAACTTGACCTTCCATATGATCCAGCAATCTCCCTATTGAGAAAATACCCAGAGAAATGCAAATCATTCTACAAAAATAATTCCTGCACAAGCATCTTTGTTGCAGCTCTATTTACAATAACAAAAACATGGAACCAACAATGCTGTTCATCGAAACTGGACGGGATAAAAAAATGTGGTACGTATTCACAATTGAATATCATGTATTCATAAAGATGGACAGATATGTGGACTTTGCAGCAATTTGGATGGATTTAGAGTTTCTCATACTATGTGATCTATCACAGAAACAAAAAACAGACTAAAATATGTTCTCAACCATAAGTGGATCTTGGACAGTTATCATTCCTTAAGAAACTGATTGTCAGGGGAAGGCAGGGTGGGATTGGCATTTGAGCTAATCTGCCAGAGGAGGGAGGGGCACATCTCATCAACAAGGGTACTAATGAACATTTGTATACCTAACCTTGAATTGTATCCTACGTTTTAAATTTGAAAAAAATAGAAGGAAAATCTTATATAAAGAGGAAATTTGTAGGATTTCTGGATATCTCAATTGTTGGAGGATGGAGGACAAGGATAGTTTCATAGATTTCTACAATGCAGAACTTTGAATGACATATGACACCAGGGTTCTTGAATTCTGATATCAGTACTAAAATCTATTACGATGACTGGCTGTGTGGCTGGGAGGTGGAGACCTGGATATTGTCTGCAGCTGCATAAATTTAAAGTGATGGTGAATAAGTATGTCCAGATGATAAACACTGAGTATGAACTGGAAGCATGTAATAGGGACACATCCAACAGCAAAACTGTGCAAATTTTTTCTGTGTAGAGCTTTAATTAGACTTGCCCTTAATCTAAACACAAATTGCTAGGCAAAGCATTTGAATCTGGAACTTCATGAGACATTACGTTCAATTTCTATTAGCATTAGGATAAAAAATACAGTCTTGTATCATACATCAAGGGTGTAATTTTATATAAAAAAGTCTATGTACTAAAGTGTCTGAAATCTCAGGATACAGGGATAGAAACTACAGAAAATGTCTTCAGTGTGTAGGTCTGGTCTATTAGCAGTCCATGGGACCTACTGCAGAGTCAAGTGAGATGGACACACTTACCATCATAGAGTAACAAATTGGGTGCTCTGACCCAGATGGAACCACGATAAGGATGGTTTATTGATTCAAATAATTCTGTCTACGCAAATATCAGTGATATTTCAGGAATAAGTATCCTCACAAAAGATTATGACTTGGTCCTTGGGATCTCATGTTGTGTGGTTCGTTTGTCATCTATCTTCTCCTCTCTGGCTGTAGTTGGTGTTGGGCTATGAAATACCCCATAAAGTGATTATTCAAATAACCTGATGTCTACTGAGGTAAATACAGATATGTCTGTGCCTGATAGCATCACAAAGAATCATATCATCCTTCTCAAAAAGCCCCTGAAGAAACAGATCCTCAACATGGACTAGACTTTGAAGATTGTCTTTTAGTGGCAGCATCTACAGCTAAGTGGCTTTCCAGGTGTGAAGCTGAGGAGGGGATCAGGACAGTAAAATATGTTGGTTATACTCTTATGTCTTGTATCCATAGTTGTCCACTCCCAGTTGCAGCTGGGCCAGTCTGGATCTGAGATGAGGAGGCCTGGGACCTCACTTAAGGTTTTCTGCAAGGGATCTGGATACAACTTTAGCAACTATGCTATGCCCTGGGTGAGATAAAGACTTGAACGGATTGGTAAGATCTACTCTGGTGATGGTGAAACAATCTATGCACAGAAGTCCAAGGGAAGACCCACTATGGTCAGGAGTATGTCCATGAGCATGGCCTTCATGGAGCTGAGCAATCTGAGACCAGAGGATTTGGCTATGTAGTAAATTGCCCGAGACCAAGCGTGAAAACCCACATCCAGATAGTGTAGAACCCTGAGGGAGAAATCAGCTGTGTTGGGCTGTGGGGTTGACAGTGATTATTAGAAATTAGATTTGTAGAAAAAAGTGATCAATAACTGCAGAAACGTAACAATAAATTATGTATGAACTCTCATCATGTAAGAAATTTCCCACTGTAAAATGACCCTATAGGCAAAATTAACAGTGTGAAGAAAAGTAGCAACCACTGACACAAACCACCTATGGGGAAATATGAGTTTTCAACTCTGATGGATAAATAATTGGGGACAAGAGTGATTACATAGCCATTACATCCTCCTAAATTTCTCTGCAGCGCTTAAAGAGAAAATTTTAATGCAGCTTTAGAAGCACAGCAAAATTGAGCAGAAGATACAGAGGGTTACCATATGTCCCTCGTCTACATAGGCAAGCCTATCCTACAGTCAACATTCTGCACCAGAGTTATAAATATGTTTCAGTAGCCAAAGCTTCATTCACATATCCATTATATTCATTCCTGTGTTTTCTCGACATAACAAATCTACATTCACTAGGAACCCCACAATTTATTCAAGTGAATTACAAGGAACGATATCACTTGGAAGGAAAGAGGGAAAGGCTATCCTTGTTTGTATTATTTCAAGACCCATGAATTGTGTGTTGATTTACAGCTCATCTTATTCCTGGTTTACGATGTCCCATGCCAGAGTTTACCATGACCATGAGTGTTGTCATGTATGGTGCCTTGTAGTTCAATGAAATACAGAGTCAGTGTGTGGAACGTTGTTCTGGATGTGGCTCTTTGGGCATAAGAGACAATATATGCATTTATCTGGACAGGTACAATAGCTTCTAAAAAATTGAGTTAAACCTTGAAGGTGTCTGACTGGAGGTACATGCTAATATTCTATGCTGGTTGCACATTAGTCAGACGTGTGATCCTGAGTGGTCTTAGAAGGAGAAATACCAACTTTGATTATTGATTTTGGAGTTGCCTGTCATCAGCCAGCACAATAATAAAGAAATCAACAAAGAAAACTTTATATATAAATATACTATATGTATGCACACACATACCCATATACATATATTTATAATTCTATTCATGTATAAATACAAATAATTTACTTTCAATATTTATCTTAATTACTTTAAATGTAAATAAATGGAAATATTAGTCAAAAGATAGGAGTTAACAGAAACATTCAATAAGAATGCCAGACCCAACTATTGGCTGCCTACAGAACACTATTTTTAAATTCGAAGCACAGAAAAGTTAAAAGTGAAAGTTTGGAAAAACATAGTACATGAAGATGAAAAGCAAAGGTGAGCTGATAAGGCTACATTTGAGTGGCACATAAATAGAGCTGATGACACAACCATTGTAAGTGTTACATAACACAAATTTACTTTTATTACAGTGCCACACCATTAAGAAAGCAGAGCAATGAAAAATAGAACCCGAATTCTGTGAAATGAAATTTGACCAAATTTGAAGAAAGAAACAGAGTTCTAAAATAATAGTTGGATTAACAAATACCCTAATTTCAATAATGGACACTATACCCAGAATAAAATTAATGACATAGAAGGCTTAAATAGCACAGTTACCCTATATAGATATATACATAATAATCCAATTAATTAAAGCAGAGTAGACATTTTTCTCAAGTATAAATGGAGCTTCCTTCAAAATATATCATATGTAAGAAAACACACACAGATACACACCTTTCAGCTGATTTAAAATAAAATAATATAAAGTGATTAATATGGTCAATATAGTAGTAAACTAGAAAGCAAATATATAAAGAAAAATAAAAAATTTCAAAAATGTACAAATTAGAAATCACAGTATTAAATATCATATTAAAAATTAAATCACAAAAAATTGGAACATGCCTTGAGAGCAATGAAAATAAATATAACATATATATCAGAATCCTTAAAACATTATGAGATTACCAGCACTCAGAAGAAAATGTATAATACTGAAATATATATGATAGATGTATATATATGAATATAAATTTATAAATAATTATAAATGAGCATAGTGGCTCCCACCAGTAATCCTAGCCATTGGGGAGGCCTAAGTGAGCAGAAGGCTTGAGTCAAGTCTTTTAGATGAGCCTGGACAATATAGTGAGACTTAATCCCTACATCAACATAAAAATGAACATAAAAATTAGTTGGGCCTTTTGGTGTTTTTTGTGGTCCCAGTTCCTTGGAATGCTGAGGTGGAAGGATCACCTGAGCCCAGGAAATCGAGGCTGCTGTTAGCCAGGATTGCTGTGATCTGGAATGATATAGTGAGAACATGACTCAAAAATACTTCCATCCATGTATAGATACATACATTTTCAAATAAAGATTTCAAAATGATATCTTAATAGCACATCTTAAATAACTGGGGGAGGAGGGATTCACCTATATCCCAAACTACCCAAAGTAATAGAAATGGCATGGAAATTGGCTAATAGAAACATGGAAGCTGTGATGTCTAAGACCTGCAGTGCAGGATTCCGGATGGGAACTTAGAAAGTCATCGATGCAATTCTAATTGAGAGGCTGGCATCCTGGGGACCCAGGACAGCCAAGATTATAGTTTCAGTGAAGAGGCTGGTGGCCTAGTGACCCAGGTGACATAATGGTATAGTTCTTGTCAGCTGATTGGCATGCAAAGATTCAGGAAATTGCTAGATATAGCTCCAGTGAGAAGGCTGGCATACAATGGAAAAGGAAGTCCAATAATATAGTACCAGATAGCATACTGGCAGTCTGTACCTCAGAAAGGTCAAGTTCACTGATCTAGTCAGAAGGCTGACAGGAAGAAACAAAGAGGAGTCATGACATAGCTTCAGATCAATGACTAATACACTGGAGACCCAGGAAATTCCATGATACATATATAGATCCAATCATATGGTTACCAGGCAGATACATTAAGAAAGACAAAGATGCAATTTTATTCAAAAGGCTGTCATGCAGAAAATAAGAAAAAACAAAATGTGTGTAAACAGTCAGAAGTCAGGAAGCCTGCTGTCCCAGGAGATCTAATGGTCTAGACGACCTCTGTAGGAAATTTTATAGAAAATGTATTGCTGTTGACAGAGACTTGTGTTTTTGTTTTTTGCATCTACCAATTGAATTAAGTTTGTAGACACTTAAAAGACAGCGTGCTATATTCATATTTTACTGATTTAGATGTCAATATGATCTAAAATGAGTTCCATGTTAATACAAACAACAGCCATCACAGAGGCCCCTTCAGATCAACTAAGTGACCCTTTATAAAACTACTTAATTTGTCTTTGGAGCATAATATTATGGGGTAGTCCTGACTGATGTTCCAGGGCATTCCTCATCCTAGACATGGTCATTTCTCCATAATAAAATTGGGTTCTTTCTCTGAATAATGTAATATAAATCAAATTATCTGAGTATGTAGTAAAAAATTGCATATAATATTTAATAACAAGGATATCCAGCAAGAAGATGATGGGGTAGGTAGGACTGAGAGCATTTTCACAAAACCCAGTGTCCATAAAGGCTGTGCCTGGGTAAATGTGTGCTGGTAGATGAATGAAATTTCATCTGAAGAGAGACTTGTGTTCATGAATTCAGTGTTTTCATTGAGAGGTGATTGGAAGTACCCATCATCCTGAGATTAGAGCCACCAATGTATAGTATTGTCTGCTGTTCTCAGGGTTCTCCTGGGAGAAGGCTGCACAATACAGCTAATCTCCCCCGCATGACACCTGGTTCACCTCATAACCTGTGACAGCAGACCTCCAGGACCCTGGTTCGGTGGAGAGAGCAGGTTGTAGAACTGAAGTGGGACCCACCTCCCACCACCAATGAGGAAATGCAAACTAGAGCCATTTTCTCTGTCCCAGGACCAGGCAGAGACGTTCATCGTCCCTCCCAGCTCATCCAGTCAACAACATGGAACTTAGAGGTTATCTCATTAAAAAGAGTGATACAGATGCCTCTCCCCCATGCTAGAACAGACAGACAGGTCAGATATGAGTGGGAGACTTGGCAACAGTAGTAGCAAACAAGGTAATTCCAATTTGTTCTACACTCCTCCCACAGCAATCCATAGGGTATCTGTCCCAAAATGAGAGCAATCCTAACAGTCTGCCCTCAGAACATAGGGGAGGGGCTAAAAGAAAGTTCAATTTACAGGAAAAGCCTCAAAGTGAGTTTTGTTTTTTGATTGTTTTGCTTGGGTTTTGTATGATTGCATTTTATTTTAGATTTTTTTCCCTCTCTCTCACTCTATTTCTGTTTTTGATTACATTCCAGTATTGCTTTGCTTCTTACATTTTATTCACTTTTAAAAGAATTCCTGTTTGTGTATCAGTATTTTTGTGGGAGAGTACATCATTACTGGGCTTTTTGTCGACTTGTGTGTTTGTAGCTTTCTTTATGTCTTTGTTTTCTTTAATGTCTGGCTTGTGTGTGTGTCCTATTTACCAGGTGGTTCAACTATGTGATTTGCTTCTTCTTCTCTTGCCCCACCTTCCTCTCATCCCTATCATTCCTTTTTCTATTGTTTTCCTTTTTTCTCACTTCATTTTGCTTTCAGGGGGAAAGTCTATATTCCACTGCATAGATAGATTGTAAGGTAATGGGAAGCGGATTTAGGGGGCCCACATACCTGGTGGTGGATACTGTGGTCTGCATAAAATTTCTGAAAAACAGTTTCCTGCTCAATTAAATCTCAAAACTTCAAAAAGTACAGATCTTAATTGTCACTTCAATTTTAGAATTGGACAAACCCAGGAAGTCCACAAAAGGAAGAATAGGAAATTGAGCAAATGAAGTAAAAGCTATACCCTCATCAGTGAACACAGAATTAAGGAAGAGGTTAAAAAAGTAGAAGAAAATCTACAAAAATGAAAAACAACAAAGAATGAATATGGGTCTATCACAGACCACTGGGAGACCAGTCACTAAGAATACAGACTTAGGAATGCAAAAATGAAGAGCCCCAAAAGTGTCTGGTCTCAAACAGCAAACTCAGATATCAAGACATTAACAGAATAAATAGAATTGAGGAGAGATGAGAGAAACCAATAATGAGAACAGTGAATGAAGGATATCAGAAACTGATAAGCATGTAAAGCAGAATTACACAAGCAGTAAAAATAATCTTAGAGCTTGATGATCAAAATCGAAACAAACCAAAACTGTTAAGAACTGTGCAAACAAGTATATGAAGACAGAACAAAACATCTGAGACCTGAGTGATTATTTCAAGAGGCTGAAGCTAAGTTTAATTGGGATCCTTGAGACAGTCAGAGAGACAGGGACCACCCTCGAAGAAACAATCCATAAAATTATTTAAGAAAATTACACTCTAGCTGGGCTCGGTTGCTCAGACTGTAATCCCACGCATTTGGGAGGCTGAGGTGAGTGAATTGCCTGAGCCTGCGGGTTCAAGACCTGCCTGGGCAGCGAGACCTCATCTCTACAATAAATCAAAAAATCAGCCGGGCGTGGTAGCACATGACTGTAATTCCAGCTACTCGGAAGGCTGAGGCAGAAGGATCACCAGAACCCAGCAGGTCGAGGCTGCGATGGCCGGGAGTGGCCATGGCACTCCAGTCTGGGTGACTGAGTGAGACTCCAACTCAAAATAAATAAATAAATAAAACAAATAAAAATTAAAAAGTAAAAATAAAACTACACTCATCTCATCAGTGACACAACCATTCAAACAAGAGATTTAGGGAACCTGTGCAAGAAACCAAATCAGAAGATGAAGTCCTAGACACATAGTAATTAATTAAAAAAATAGGTATAACAGAATAATTTCTAAAAAATTTCTAAAAAAAATTTATGAAGGCAGCAAGAGAAATAGTTTCAGATACCTACCAGGGAATATCAATTAGAATAGCAGCAGAATTCAAGTTAGGAGTGCATAGAGCCCAATCTTCAAGGTTCTCAAAGATAAACAATCTCAACCAAGAATTACCTACCCAGCTAAACTAAGCTTCATCAGTGATGAAGAATTAAAATCTTCTCCATACATTCAATCTCTAAGAGCTTATGCTGCCTCCAGGTTAGCTCTACTTTCAGAAAGCATTAAACACAAAAGAAAGGGAAAAGGAATGATAATGCCCTTTGCAAGAGAGCAGAAAAAAGATTTAAGAAACACATAAATCATACCGAAAATCTAAAGAAGTACCACAAACGAATAAACAAACAGCAGCAGCAACCACTAAAAAATCTGTAAGACTCTTATGACAGGGTTAAATTCTCACATCTCAATAAATAGCCTGAATGCTAATAGTCTAAGCGCACCACTGAAAGACACAGAATGAGCAAATTCATTAAATATCATGAGGCAACAATATATTGCCTCCAAGAGAATCATGTCACCAGAAAAAACACTCACAGACTCAAAGTAAGAAGATGGGACTCAAAATTTTAGGCAAACGTATCATAAAAAAAGCATGAGTCCGTGCTGACCTTAATATCAGACAAAATACCCTTTAAGCTATCAAAAACGATACCAAAGGTCACTACATAATAATAAAAAGTTCAATCCATCAACAAGAAATATTCATCCTAAATATGTACATCCAACACAGAGGCACCAACTTTCATAAAGCAGATTCTACTAAATTTAAAAAGAGTTATTGACTCTAACACAATTATGGCTGAGGACTTAAATACCCCACTTATACCCCTAGAAAGAATGTCAAGACAAAAATTCAATATGGAGATCTGGAACATCGACATGACACTTGATAAAATGAATTTAATTGGTACCTACAGTACACTCCAACAAACAACCAAGGAATTTGCATTCTATTCGCCACCACGTGGAATATACCCGAATATTGACCACATCCTCCATCACAAATCAAGCATAAGCAAATTCCATAAGATTGAAATGCTGCCATGCAACTTCTCAGACAACAGCGGAAAAAAAATAAATATCAGCACCAAAAAGTTACTCCAAAACACACACAAAAAATGGACACTAAAGAGCATGATGCTAGAGAATCCCGTGGTCAACATGGAAATCAAATCAGAGATTCAAAGATACCAGGAACCAAAGAAAAATGATGAAATATCTTACCAAATCCCCTGAGATGCCATGAAAACAGTAATAAGAGGGGAATTCATATCTCTATGAACACATATGAAGGAAATGAAAGGATAACAGGTTAACAGACTACCAATCACCTAAGTGAGCTGGAAAAACAAGACCACCAAAACCCTAACTTCAGCAGAATAATCCAGATCAACAATTTAAAGCTCAAATTTAGAATATACAAGACAAAAGGATAATACAAAAAAAATCAACAAGACAAAAAGCTAATTTTTTTGACATCTTAAACAAGATTTATGAACCCTAGCTAGACTGACCAAGAACAAGATTAAAAAAGGTCCAAATAAGCACAATAGAAATGCAAATGATCAAGTCACAACTGACCCTGAAGAAACACAACAGATTATCAGAGACTACTATGTTCACTTGTATGGAAACAAACTGGAAAACTTAAGGGAAATGGAGGACTTTCACATATTACTCAAGTTCCCCAGGTTGAAACAAGAAGAAATCGAGACAATAAATAGATCAATACTATTCCAGGAAATTGACAATGCCCTAAGAAAACTACCTACATATAAGAGTCCTGGAACAGATGGATTTCCAGCAGTATTCTAGAACATAGAAAAAGAGGAAATGATATCAAAATTATTGAAGGGATTCCAAGCATTGAGAAAGATGGAACTCTCCCCAAATCATTTTATGAAGCTAACATCCTATTGATACCCAAACCAGGTAAAGATCCAGCAAAGAAAGAGAGCTACAAACCAATGTACTTGATGAACCTTGAACCTTGTTGCTAAATTCTCAACCAGATCCTAGCAAATTGAATCCAACAACACATCTCAAAATTCATCCACCACAAACATATAATCATCTTTCCTCGGATGCAGGAATGCTTCAACATTCACAACATCATAAACGTAGTTAAATATATCAACACATGTAAAGACAAAAAACATATAATAATGTCATTAGACACAGAAAAAACTGCTGACAAAATCCAGCACCGCTTCCTGATGAAACCCTAGAACATCTAGTCATAGGTGGACTATGAGTCAAAATAGGAAGAACCAACTACAGAAAACGAACAGCTTTTCAAAAGACAAAAATTGGAACAATTTTCCCTGAAAATTGGAAGACACGGATGCCCACTCTCACCCCTCATTTTCAACATAGTTTTGGAAGCTCTAGCTAGAGCAATCAGACAAGAGATGGGGATCAGGTGTTTCCAAATAGGAACAGAGGAAGTCATTTATAGTTGTTTGCAGATGGACTGTTTCTATACACTGAAAGCCCCAGAGAATCTGGCCAAAACCTCCTTGCATAGACAAAGGTCTTTGGCAAGGTCTCAGTGTATAAAATAAATATGCAAAGAACAGTCACATTTCTATACACCAAACATAAGCAAACAGAAACCCAAATTACAAAGCCCTATCCTATTTACAATAGCCATAGAAAAATTAAATAACTTGCCATGTCCCTAACCAGAGGTGTGAAAGACATTTAAAATGAATACTACAAACACTACTCAAAGAAATCAAAGATGACACAAACAAACGGATAAATCTTCCATGCTCATGAATTACAAGAATCACTATTACTAAGATGTCCATTTGGCCCAAGACAATCTACAGAATTAACACAATAACCATTAAATTACTAATAGTATTCTTCTCAGACTTGGAAATGACAATACAGGCGTTAATATGAAAACATAAATGACCATGAACAGCCAAAAAAATCCTCAACAAAAACAACAAAGCATGGTATATCACTCATTCAGGCTTTAAACTGTTTTAAGAAGCCAAAATAATAAAAACAGTCAGGTATTTGTACAAGAACATGCATATAGAAAAAATGACACAGGCTGGAGAGTCCAGAAATCAAAACCTCAATTTCTTACCCTACTGATCTTTGACAAAGCCTCCACCATCAACCAGTGGGAAGAGGAGAACCTATTCAGTGTATGGTGCTGGGCTGATCAAATGCAGAAGAATAAAACACGACCCCTACCAATTATGATACACAAAAATCAACTCTAAATGGATCAAACAGCACATTGTAAAACCTCAAACTCTAAGAACGTTAGAAAATGCAGAAGACACCCTTATGGAAATTGGAACAGACAGCCAATTACTTATCAAAACCCCAAATGCCCATATCTTATGAGATAACATAGACAAGGTGGACGTTATCAAGTTGACAAGTTTCTACAAAGCCAAAGGTACCATCAAAAGAGTGGAAGACAGCCCACAGATTACGTAAAATATTTGCCAACTTTATATCTGACAAAGGCCTAACATTTAGGATCTACAAGTCACTCAAATGTGCCAAAAGGAAACCATTGAACACCCCCATTACAAAGTGGGCAAAATATATGAGTAGACACTACTTGAAAGAGACATATGAGTCGCTAACAGATACATGAAAAAATTCTCGACCTCACTAGTCATCAAATAGATTCAAATTATAACTACACTGAGATAATAACAAACTCCAGTCAGGATGGCCATCATCAATAACTGAAAAAATAGCCGATGGTGGTGGGTACGCAGGGAAAAGGGGAAAAAATATCTCCACTGTTGATGGAGTGCAAACTAATACAATCTATGTGGAAAACAGTTCTGCAATTTCTAAAAGATTTAAAAATCAACCTTCCATATGACCCCTCAATCCTCCTGCTAAAATATAACTGGAGGAACTCAAATCACTAAGTGATAACTGCACACGCATTGTTATTGCACCATTGGTTACAAAAGTAAAAGCATGGAACCAACTCCAATGTCCATCGAAAGAGGAATGAATTTTAAAAATGTGGTACATATACCTGCTGAAATATCATACAACTATTAAGAAGCACAAAATAAGGAACTTCACAGCAACTTGGATGGACTTAGAGTCTATAATACTGCGTGATGTATAATGGAAACAAAGAACTGAGTATCAAATGTTCTCACTTATAAGCGGACCCTAAACAATTATCATAATACTATAAGAAAATAATTGAGAGTAACGTGGGGGAAGGTGGGATTGGCAGTAGCAGGAATATGCCATGGGAAAGGGGACCAACACCATCAACAAGGGTACCTGCATAATGAACATTTGTATATGAAACCCTGAACTGTATCCCACATCTTTAAATTTAAAAGATAAATAAATTAATAAAACAGATGTCCATTCTGGTGTTGGCAGAAGCAAATGCAATCCAAGAAAAAATTGATTCAAGTACTTTTTAACCAGAAACTGACTTTCAGGCATGAAGGGCAGTAGCAGGAAACCAGGTGAGAACAGGCAAACACAAAGTCCACGCACCTGCCACATCTAAAATTGTACTATGTTGCTTCAGGTTTTTCTGGTGAAGAAAATCACATATCTAGGCCTTGGTCATAGTTGCTGTGTTTCCCATGGCTTAGATATAATGAAGAATGGCAGATTAGTGACCCAAGCACGTGAAGATTAACGTCAGTGTGTGTGTGTGTGTGTGTGTGTGTGTGTGTGTGTACATGTGTGTCTGTATTTGTGCATGTGTGTGATTAATTATCTGGGCCTTGAATCACACAAATCTGTCCATAAAGCTAATATTTGATGTGATACCTAACCAGATGTTCAAAAAGGAGAAATCAGGTTCCCACAAATTTACCAAAAGTTTTTGAAATCTGCATGTCTCTTGACTGAATCAGTGCATCTGGCATCTCCAGAGAAGAGGCTCCCTGGTGCTTTCATGAAGTCCTTGCATGGGCTTTCCCTGGAGACTTCATTGGGTTTATAAAGGACAATTTACTATTTCAAAGGAATTAGGTATCACTGAAAGACTATTCTGAACCAGGGTCAGCCACATCACACTGGGATAGAGATTCTGAAAGGAACATGCTCTGTGAGATACAGAAAACTTCCCTGCTTGGTGGCGTCTGGTTTGCAATGGGGCTCTTAACCCACCAGACAGGCTTCAGCCCTTAACAGGTGCACAAGACATTGGAGGGGAGATATTGTCTTACAAGCTATGTCTTTTTTAGATAAAAAAATTATAAACATTAAAATAAAACTGTTTCCAGAAGTATCGATATGCCTTTCAGTATTCTACTGTATATGAAGCATTTACCAAGCCAACAACATCAATGAGAACCATGTTAGTAAAGAACTCCTATAGCTTTTAGGTATCTTAAAAGGAGATGGAGAGAGAACAGGTATTTTATTAATTCAATGCATTTAAATATCAAGGAACACACTGATCACGGGAGTTAACTGCAGCAAGCAGAAGGCAAAGTTCAGAGAATGTTCAGGTCATTTGACTCCTGTTTAATATTTCCATATTTCAACAAATGTTACCTGTTTCTGTAGCATGACAGTTTAACTTTAAATCTTTAATATCTTGTTTAAACAGCCATAATAATAGTGTCATTATGCACCCTTTCTGATCATTTGTTCATTATGATTTTCTTTCTATTTGTTATACATCATATTGTTTTATTGATAACCAGACATTTTGGATTCAAAGTTTGGTATTTGTTTAGTGTTTGATTCCATGTTTGTTTGTTTTTTTTCCTTCTTTGCAATGCCTTTAATGTGAAGTTTGTTTAAATTTTCTCAGGTCTGCATTTGATATTTGTTTCAGTGGTTGCACTTGAAACTACTGCCTGCTATGAACACAAGAGTTCAGGTTCCCCTTTGAAACTCTGCTTTATTTTCCTATTACTTTGCACATTCCCATTTGTTCTCCTGTATTAAATCAACTTTTGTGCAATAAAACTGCACCCCAGTTTTATTGTTGGTAGTTTTTAATATGGTAAAAGGGATGGACTAAGGACTGGTCTCTGATCTTCTCACTTAGCCACAGTCCACACAGGCATCATGATGCCTGTTCTCAGTGAGCTCTCTCCTGAGTCCCTGTTCATCTTCCATACTGAATTCAAGTCTATGCATTTCTGCCCCTTCTTCTGGAATGGAATGACCCTGTTTTCCCCAGGCTCTCTCACTCACATCTCCAATGTTCCTCCATCTCTGTACTCTGCATCCATATTTGCTATAGATTACCCATCCAATGCATGTTCCTATCAAGATTACTTGTCCTAGTCTACATGCCATCTGGAGGCCTCTGTCCAAAATAAACTAATAAGCTGATATTCTGTTCCTATTTAATCCTGTAAGGGTTTGTCTTTCTACAGATTTCAGTTTTGTTCTAGGTCAAGTCACTTCAGTTAACTAAGTAGCAAAGAAAATATGTGAATTGACAGACTTCCAGTTTTGTTGTTTTTCGTGAAAATTGATAACTATTTTGTCATTGCTATTATTTATGTGATAAGAAATATAGCTGTTTTATCCGCTTCCTAATTCACCAAGTTAGATTAGTAGTTTTATTGATAAAATGAATAAATTGGAAAAAATCCATGTTTCAATCAACAGCTTAATCTGCAGGAATATGTTGGTCTATTCATTCACTTGACTTTGATTCATTATTAAGAATATTGAATGTTTGATACATACTACAGCATGGCTGAATGCACAGATATTTTTGCCAATGAAAATAAAACAGAAAGTAAAAGTATAATCTTTATTATTTGACTTTTTAAATCTTACAAACTGAAAATTCATCTAAAGTGTCCTAACAATGTTAAGTCAATATCTAGTGAGAACTGAGAGAAAGGAAGGGGAAGAGCAGGAATTTATAGAAGAACTGCAGAAAGTATACAGGTGAAATGAGTTGTCTGACATCTTGAGAGTCATGATAGTTATGTCAGTATTTATCAACTTAACACATTAGTATGTGAAACTTATTATATGTCAACCACATGGTATTTAAGTTAGAACAAATACCAAGTGAATGATAGATACAGAAGAAGGGATGAACAGATGTACAATAATGCAAAAGACATGAGACTGCTGATAATACACTTGCATGGACTTGCCTGTTCATGAAACAGACAATTTCTACTTGTATTTTATGTATATGCAAGAGTACATTTAAAGTACTTCGTGTTCTTATTCAAAGAGAATAAATTATTCAATTGAAAATTGCATTCTTTAGAAAAAGATGTTGTGGTGAGGAACTGTTTTTATACTAGTGCACAAATGTACAAAAGAAAAATGGTACCATTGTTCTTGGTTCAAGCTAAATTATGTGTCCTCTCAAATCCTTTGCAAGGAAGGCTGGGACAAGTTTTGGTAATATTTCCAATTCTAGGTAACAGTGCTTTTCTTCTTAGACAGGCACTGGGCATCTTTGTGGATAACAACTTGTTATAAATTGTGGATAACAACTTCATAAAAGATGCCCAGGAATTCTTTCCACATCAAGTTACTAGATGACATATTTTTCTTTCTCATAAATAAATCACTTTCAATTACCCCTTCATTATTATCCCCTATTATCCCTTCATTAGGAAAGATGTGCATGAACACAAACTTAGTTCAGGTATACACATCCGAAAATGGGATTTTACCATCAGACAGGCACACACTGCCCCAACTTGGAGACTTTTCTCAGTCTAGCACACATGTCTTACAAGATTACAATCATCTATCAGGGGCTTTGCCCCCATGGGACTTTGTCTTTCCTAGGACAATTTATCCTCTCCATCTCCACCTACACTTTTGTCATTGATGTTTCTCAACTATTCCACATTCTGTCCCTTGGTGAAAAACCTCCCAACGGATGGTGTCCTGTGACAGCTACAGATGTTTCAAATATTTTCAAAATAAAACATAATATTCATTTTAACACATATATGCTATATATGATATCTACTAAATTTTTCTTGGCATTTATAATTACAGATTTATGTGTGTGTATACATGTATACATATATATGTATGTATAAATTCTTTAAGACAAATATTTTTAGATAGCATAAAATTGACTGTAATTTTCATTTCCAAATTGATCACTCTACAACATATCAACAGAGTCCAGAATTATCTCTCTACAGGAAATAAATGGAAAAAACAGTAAAAAATATTGAAATCTTAAGGTATTTGATGTGTGTTAACAAACACAGTAATCTCTGAAATATGGAAAATCAAGAAATACTCTGACAAATGCATGCTGAGATAAGAATTAAGTGCTTTCAAGTTATCCCAAGGTGGGAATCAAGGTGGAATCCTGTGGATTTAGAGTAAGGAAATGGAACTGGGATCCCAACATGCCAGGAAGTGCAAAGGTC
>NW_007256243.1:0-641 GCF_000164805.1 Carlito syrichta | reverse complement strand
GATAGTTATGTCAGTATTTATCAACTTAACACATTAGTATGTGAAACTTATTATATGTCAACCATATGGTATTTAAGTTAGAACAAATACCAAGTGAATGATAGATACAGAAGAAGGGATGAACAGATGTACAATAATGCATAAGACATGAGACTGCTGATAATACACTTGCATGGACTTGCCTGTTCATGAAACAGACAATTTCTACTTGTATTTTATGTATATGCAAGAGTACATTTAAAGTACTTCGTGTTCTTATTCAAAGAGAACACTTTTACAAAGCTAACTGCACACAACTAACTCTATTCTGGAGTTGAATCACAAAGCAGCTGAGTCCAGCACTAGGAGCATAGACCCAGATCCTGAGAGTAACTCTCACCACAAGCAGCTCTTGGACATATCGCATAGTCCCTTCATACTCTGGGTTACTTGTAAATCTGTAGTAGGGGGAAATATTTACTCCTACAAACATTAACTGTATGCATCTATAAACCAAATAGGGCAATGGTAGTTAATTATCACAGTAAAATCACTCCTGTCTGCTTCGGACTCTTCTCCTTGTGAGGTGTCACAGTTCACTGCTGGTTATTAGGAGGAGTGCAAATAGGGTCCTCGCTCTGCCAATGAAAACCAGCCTATTT
>NW_007256242.1:1235-6354 GCF_000164805.1 Carlito syrichta | reverse complement strand
GAGAAAACATGTCACCCATATTCCGTATACTTTCGTAATAAATGTCAGTGCATTTGCCTGTATATGGATTTCATTCCCCTAGGTATGCTTCAAAAACCCAAATTCGTGTTTAGCCCTTAGCAAGAAACCCTGAAGTTTTATTGGGATGTAGGATGTGTGTAAACCAGATTCCTTATTCTCCTTTAGCAATAGACAGTGCAGTTTCCTGTATATGAGGACTCTCATTATCCTGATTCCTATTCCCAAACCTGAATGGTGGTTATCTCTTAGCAAGATGGTCTGTAGGTTTCTGGGATGGAGGCCTCGTGTAACCAAGATTCCTTATTCTTCCGTAGCAACAGGTTGTGTAGTGTTCTGTATATGAGGACTCCCATTACTGAAATTCCTGCTTCATTCTCAGCCAGACGCCAAGATATTTCCTGGTAAACTAGAATTCCAGTTGCTTGGATATGAAGAGAAAGACTCCCATAAAATTCTTGAGGAATTGGAACCCAAGATTCCTGGTCCCTTTTCAAAAGACACACTAAAAATGTGGCGACATAGAAGCCCAGATTTCTGATTAAACCATATCAAGAACTTTGTAGGTTTAGGTAATAGAGAACTCCATGAACCGGATTCCCTTTCCATTCTCAGAAGATGCCCTGAATTTCCCTGTCCATATGGATTCTAAACCTCTGTGTACAAAAATGCAGATGCACAGACGTTTCCTAGGGATGTGGATCCATGGATCCTTGTTACATTTTAATAATACGTACTAAACATTTGGCAACTGCAAAACCCTCGGCCCCTCTACCAATAAAGTACAAACGGAAATTTAAGGATTACCAAGTTCATCTTAAGACCAAAGTTACATCCAAATATGGCAATATGATACATTTTTTTCGGGAATCTGGCCTTAATAGTCTCGAGGAACTTAAGGGATTTGTACAACCAGATACCCGATTACAACTCTCAATAGGACCAGAATGTTGCTGGACTCTTGAAATGACTGATTCATAATACCCACAAGCCAAATATCTCTGAAGCATGAGAAGAGCTCGAAGCCTTGATTCTTGTTTATCCCGCAGCAAGACACCCTGAGAATTTTTCGGATTGTGGACTAGTGTATCACAGACTCCTTATTCCTCTTTACCGAGGTGCCATGTAATATCCAGTATATGAGGACTCCCTTTCCCCAGAATCCTGTTTGGAAACCCTGATTCTAGTTTTGCCATTAGCAAGATGTCATGTAGATATTGTGATGGAGGAACCATGTAAAACAGGTTTCTTAGTTCTCCTTAGCTAGAGATCATATAGTTTCTGCATATGAGGACTGCTATTACCTATATTCCAGCTTCTATACCCTTAATCTTGTGTAGCCGACAGCAGATGGCCTGTTGATTTTAAGAACTGTGGACTGCTAGAACCCCGATTCTTGTTCTTCCATGGCAAGGTGCTGTGTATTTTGCTGTATATTAGGACTCTCATTAGATACATCCTGCTTCGAGATTCTGATGTTATTTAGAATTTTCCAAGATGCTCTGTAGATTTTTGGGTTTGAGGACCCGAGAAATGCAGATTCCTTATTCTTACTTAGCAATAGGTAGTGAAGTTTCCTTTATGTGAGGACTCCTATTACCCAGATTACTACTTCAAATCCTGAATCGTGGTTACGTCTTAGGAAGATGGCGTGTAGTTTTGGGGATTGCAGACTCATTTAAGGAAGATTCCTTATACTTCCTTAGCAATAGAACGTGTAGTTTCCTATATATGACACCCTCCAATACCCAGCTTCCTGCTTCACTCTGCAGGATGCTGAAACAGTTCCTGGTGACCGAGAATTCCAGTTTTTTTGGATATCAAGAGAAAGACGACCATAATGTTCTTTGGGAACTGGAATCCAAGATTCCTGTTTCCCCCACACAAGACCTCCCCAAAATGTGGAATATTCCAAACACAAAACCTCGATTCCTACTTTCCCAACCTCAAGAATTTTCTGTACTTTGAGGTCGACTGAATCGAGGAATTTTGTACTAATACACCTTTTGATTCTGGGGAATATGTTTATGGTCGTAGATGGTCCCAGGAAACAAAAGGATTTCTAGAGCTAAATCCTTGGTTACAACTAACAAGAGGACCAGAAAGATCCTGAGGATCTGTAATGACAGATTTAGCATATCCACGGAGCAAGTTGTTCTGAAAATATAAGGAACCAGAAGCCCAGATTGCTATTTAAACCTTGTCAAGAGGCCCTGAATATTCCGGTTAATGAGAACTCCTGGAACTGGATTTCCCTTTGTCTTCAGCTGATGCCCTTATTTTCCCTGTCGATGTGAATTCCAAATTCAGTATACAAAAGACAGATGCCCAGAACATTCCTAGGGACGTGTAATTCATGATTCCTGGTTACTTTTAAAAATACGTACTAAACATTTGGCAACGGTAAAACCCTTGTCCCCTCTCAAAATAAGAAGAGAAACACAAGGAGTTGGAATACAGGGTTCACCTTAAGAAAAGAGTTACATCCACATATGGCATGAAGATTCCATTTGTCCTGAAATCTGGCCTTAGTTGTTCTGAGCAACCTAACGGAATTGGATTGCCCGATAGCCATTTACAACTTTCAAGTGGACCAGAATGTTGCTGGAATCCTGAAATGACCGGTTCGTAATGTCCGCATGATAAATTGCTTTAAAACATTTGGGGAGCTCAAAACCTTCTTTCTCGTTTGTGCCATAGCAGAAACCCTGGGAATTTTTTGGATTGAATACTCGTGCAACAAAGATTCTTTATTCAGCCTTAGTTGGAGGCCATGTAGTGTCCTGTATATGAGGACTCTCTTTCCCTGGATTCCAGTTTCGAAACTCTGATTCTTGTTTAGCCCTTATTCAGATGCCATGTAGATTTTTTGATAGAAGAACCGTGGAAAACAGATTTCTTCTTTTTTCTTAGCAAGAGGCCATGTAGTTTCCTGTTTATGTGGACTGCTATTACCCACATTCATGACTCAAATCCCTAATCTTTCTTTAGCCGTCAGCAAGATATCCTGTAGCATTTCAGGACTGAGGAATCCTATAATCCAGATCATAGTTTTTAGCAACAGACGTGCATTTGCCTGTATATGGGTACTCCCTTACCCAGAGACATGCATCGAAACCCTGATGCTTGTTTAGACCTTAGGAATACGCCGTGTAGTTTTTTGGGGATTGAGAACACATGTCACTCAGATTCCTTATTCTTTCTTAGGAAAAGTCCGTGCAGATGCCTGTATATGAGGATTTCATTTACCCAGATTATCCTTCAAATACCCAAATTCGTATTTAGCCATTAGCAAGACACCCTGAAGGTTTTTCTGGGGATTGAAGAAACGTGCAAACCACATTCCTTATGCTTCCTTAGCAATGGACAGTGCAGTTTGCTGTATATCAGGACTCCCAATATCCAGATTCCTACTTACAAAACTCTTAGCAAGATGCTCTATAGGAGTTTGGGACGGAGGACTCGTGTAACCAAGATTCCTTATTCTTCCGTAGCAACAGGTGGTGTACTGTTCTGTATATGAGGACTCCCATTACCGAATTTCCTGCTTCATTCTCAACAAGACACCGAGACTTTTCGTGGTGACCTAGAATTCCAGTTGCTTGGATATTAAGAGAAAGACTCCCATAAAGTTCTTTTGGAATTGGAACTCAAGATTCCTGGTTCTCTTTTCAAAAGTCAAATTAGAAATGTTGTGACATAGAAGCCCAGATTGCTGATTAAATCTTATCAGGAGACCTTGTAGATTTAGGTGATTGAGAACTCCAAGAACTGGATTTCCTTTCCGTTCTCAGCCAGATGCCCTGAATTTCCCTGTCTATGTGGATTCCAAAACTCTGTATATAAAAATGCAGATGCCCAAATATTTCCTAGGGACGTGGAATCCATGATTCCTGGTTACATTTTAATAATTCGGACTAAATATTTCACAACTTCAAAACACTTGACCCCACTCCAAATAAAAGTACAATCGGAAATTTTAGGATTACCAAGTTCATCTTAAGACCAGGGTAATATCCAAATAAGGCAAGAAGATACTTTTTTTCCGAGAATCTGGCCTTAGTTGTCCCGAGGAACCTAAGGGACTTTTACTACCAGATACCCATTTACAACTCTCAAGAGGACAAGTATTTTGATGGAGTCCTGAAAAGACTGATTCATTATACCCAAAACCCAAATATCTCCGAAACATGAGACGAGCTCGAAGCCCTGATTCTTGTTTATCCCGTTGCAAGACACCCTGACAATTTTTTGGATTGGGTACTAGTGTATCACAGATTCATTATTCTTCCTTAGCAAGGGACCGTGAAATGTCCTGTATGAGGACTCCATTTCCCAAGAACCCTGTTTGAAAACACAGATCTTGTTTAGCCCTTAGCAAGATACCGTGACAGAGGAATTGTGTAAAACAAGTTTCTTATTTCACCTAACCAAGAGATCATGTAGATTCTGTATATGAGGACTGCTATTACCTATGTTGCAGCTTCTAAACCCTGATTCTTGTTTAGTCCACAGCAGATGGCCTGTTGATTTTTATTGACTGAGGAGTGCTATAACCCTAATTCTTTTTCTTCCTTGGCAAGTGGCCGTGTATTCCTCTGTATATTAGGACTCTCATAATATAGATCCTGCTTCGAAACTCTGATTATTTTTTATCCCTTTCCAAGAAGCCCTTTAGATTTTGGGATTGAGGACTCGTGTAAGCCAGATTCCGTATTCGTTCTTAGCAAAAGGTCATGTAGTTGGCTGTATATAAGGATTTCAATTCTCCAGATTCATGCTTAAAACACGCTGATTGGATTTTAGCCCATAGCAAGACGACCCGAAGTTTTCTTGCGATTGAGGACCGGAATAACGCAGATTCCTTATTCTTACTTAGCAATAGACAGTGAAGTTTCCTGTTTGTGAGGCCTCCCATTACCCAGATTCCTACTTCAAAAATCTGATTCGTGGTTACCTCTTAGGAAGACAGCCTGTATTTTTTGGGATTGAGGACTCACGTAAACAAGATTCCTTAAACTTACTTAGCAATATGATGTTCAGTTTCCTGTATATAACGACACCCATTACCCAGCTTCCTGCTTCACTCTGCAGGATGCCG
>NW_007256242.1:0-728 GCF_000164805.1 Carlito syrichta | reverse complement strand
TATACAAAAAAGACAGATGTCCAGAAGATTTCTAGTTACGTGGAATCCATGATTCCTGTTACCTTTAAAAATACATGCTAAATATTTGGCAATTGCAAAACACTTGTCCCCTCTCAAAATGAAAAGAGAAACGGAAGTGGAAGGAATACATGGTTCATCTTAAGACCAGAGTTACATCCACATATCGCAAGAAGATTCATTTTGTCCTGGGATCTGGCCTTAATTGTTCCGAGTAACCTAACGGACTTGGAGGGCCCGATACACGTTTAAGAATTTCAAGACGGCCAGAATGGTGCTGGAGTCCTGAAATGACTGACACGTAATATCCGCATACTAAATTCCTTCAAAACATTTGGGGAGCTTGAAGCCCCGTTTCTTGTTTGTCCCATAGCAGACACCTTGGGAATTTTTTGGATTGAGGACTCGTACAACAAAGATTCTTATTCATCCTTGGTTGGAGGCCTAGTTCTGTCCTCTGTATGAGGACTCTTTTTCCCAAGATTCCTGTTTCCAAACCCTGATTCTTGTGTAGCCCTTAGTAAGATGTCCTGTAGTTTTATTGATAGAGGATCCATCGAACACATATTCCTTATTTTTAGCAAAAGCCATGCAGTTGCCTCTATATGAGTGCTCCCTTTCCAAGATATATGCGTTGAAACACTGATGCTTGTTTAGACCTTAGGAAGATGCCATGTAGTTTTTTGGGGATTGAGAACACATGTCACCCA
>NW_007256241.1:1520-10648 GCF_000164805.1 Carlito syrichta | reverse complement strand
AGGAACCCGGGCATGGAGACTTGGGAACTCCTGCACCAAAGTGGGAGCAGCCACTGGGGGGAGTTGGGGCTGGAAGGTTACGAACTTAGGATACCCTCACATTGGGGTTGGAAGGGGGAAGGACTGAGGGCAGAAGGCTTTCTGAAGAATGGACTTCTTTCTTTCTTTTTGCTTCCTTCCTTCCTTCCTTCCTTCCTCCTTTCTTTCTTTTTTCTTTCTTTCTTTCTTTCTTTCTTTCTTTCTTTCTTTCTTTCTTTCTTTCTTTCTTTCTTTCTTTTGTTACCTCAGTAGGTTGCCCAGGCTGCTCTCAAACCACCCAACTCAGGCCATCCTCTCAGCCTGGGTCTCCCAAACTGCTGCAATTACAGGCTTTCCATTTGGTAGATATCCTGTTCTTCCTGCCTTGTCTTGAATTCTGAACTGGGGGCAATCCTCCTTCCGATGCTTGCCCTCACCCAAGGTTTTCAGGGTTTTATTTGGGGTCGAGGTGGGGGCTTGCTATGGTGTCCAGCCTGGTCTCAAGCTCCCAGGCTATGGCCATCTTCCCATCTTGGCCTCCCCGAGTGACAAGGAGACAGACATGAATCATCCTGTAGTCCCCACCCCCCTGAAGTTTTGAGATTCATGACCTTCCTTACCCTGGGGTGGCCCCTGGGAGGAGTTAGAGGGTTCACCCTGTGGATTGAGGTGGGTGGTGTGGTACGCAACCCAGTGGAGACACGTCCATGAGCCTTGCCCTCTCCTGGTGGAGGGCTTGGTGGGTGACTCTGGCAGACCTCTCCGGGTTCCCGGGTTATTGGAAGGGAGCGGGCCTCATTGGTTGTTCCGAGATGGATGTGGAGGCCTCGTGCTGTGGCTCATGCCTGTCATTCCAGTGATCTGGGAGGCCAACGCATGAGAATGGCCTTAGTCCCTGGGTTTGAGACAACCCCAGCACTTTGGTGAGACCTCGTTTCTACAAGAAGTCAAAAAAATGAGTGGAGCATGGTGGCCCATGCCTGTCATTCCAGCCACTTGGTAGGAAATGGTGGGAGGAATCTGGAGGCCGGCTGGTGGAAGCTGCATTGGCCATGTGTCACTGTGCTCCAGTCTGGGCAACAGAGCAGGATCTGATTCAGAATTATAATATCAACCACCACAACAACAGCCACAGGCCGAGCTCCAAAGCTCAGCCTGTCATTCCAGCCCTTCAGAGTCCCAGGCAAGTGGACTGCCTGAGCCTGAGGGTCGGACACTTGCCTGGGACACAGGGTGAGACCTCATCTTGGCCATCAAAAATAAATCCAAAGATTAGCCGGGTGGGGTGGCATAGGCCTGTGCTTCCAGCCACTCGGACGTCCGAGGCTGTAGGATTGCCTGAGTCCGGCAGGTGGAGTCCATGGTGTCTGTGAGCATGCCCCTGCCCTCTGGCCTGGGCAACAGAGCAGTAATCCGACTCCAAATAATGATAATATCCTCCACCACCACCACCAGCACCACCACCACCCCTGCCACCAAGAACTAGGAGTACCCTCAGGGATGGGAGAGGAAAAGACACTTTCTGGTCTCTTGTTCATGAGTTTTCAAAGGTGGCCACCAGGCACGTCTGTCCCATGCCTTTGGCCACGCACCCCAGAATGACAGCCTCCACCCTCCACACTCATGCACCACAGAAAAGACATGTGTGAGCTCACGGAAGAGACAGCCCCAAGCTAGGGCATCCGATGGGCACAGAGCAATCAAGGCGGTGCAGCAATGCTGTGGCCAGTTCAGGTTCCAGTCAACCTGTTTGCCACCTACAGGTGGGAGGAGAGCCCCTTCCTCTTCAGATCACTCCATCACATCCTGCCCACCTGAACCTTTCCCTGTGGAGCCCAGGACGCCCATCGTGACACACATGGGAGGCATCTTTTTGTCCCTGGAGTCTCCGTTGGCCAGACTGGGGCACGGCATCATGACCGTGGCTCTTGTGGCCTCAAACTGCAGGGCTCAGGCAGTCCTACTGTCTTGATCCCCAAGCAGCCGGGAACCAGGGCCCATCAAGCCTGACTCAATTTTGGGGACCACACACCAAGATGAGGTCTGGCCATGTCGCGTGGGATGGTCTCCAATCCCTGGGCTCAGGTAGGAGCTGATGGCCATGAGCCACGGTGCCTGGCCCGGACTTGCACGTTTTGTTGGCAGGTGTGACAAAAAACAACACCCCAAGACGGAGGCCACAGCATCCCGTGTAACCGGGACCACCGTCACCACCACACGTGACTCCAGTGTTTGTGTTCCGGGAAGCGATGAGGTTTTGCTACTTGGCCCAGTTTGGTCTCAAACTCCCGGGGGCCAGCGGTCCCATGCCTTGGCCTCCCAAAGCCACAGTCAGATTGTCTGCCGATCCATCGACTTTTGGGAACTCTAGACCCCAGGTTGGGGCTTCCTTCTCAAATGAAATCTGTTCACGTTGATTCCAACTCTATACAAAAATGGGTGCTCTTCTTTTTTCTCTTTTTTCCTTTTTCTCTTTGAACCAGAGTCTCAGTCCATCACCCAGGCTGGAGGGTGATGGCTTGCTCTGGGCCACTGCATCCTCAGCCTGCCAGGCTCCATTGAGTCTTTACCCAGCCTTCCAAAGTGGCAGAAAGACAGGCGTGTGCCACCACACCAAGATAATTTGGGATGGAGGGTAAAGACAAGGTCTCGCCAAGGTGCCTGGGTGGGTCTTGGCCTGCGAGCTCAGGCCATCCTCTGGCCTCAGCCTCCCAAAATGCTGGGGTGATGAGGCTAAGCCCCCAAGCCCGGCCTCGATCCTTCATCAAAAACCAACCAGAAGTCATGGCGCAGCTGCCCACACCTGAAATCCCAGCACTCTAGGAGGCAGAGGAGGGAGGATGGCTGGAGTCCAGGAATCCAAGGCCAGCCCGGGCTAGCAAGTTGACCCCATCTCTGCACCCATCCAAACAGTGTGTTTGGGGTTGAGGTGCCCATAGTCCCTGCCACTCCGGAGGTTGAGGCTGTAGGATCACCAGAGCCCACGATGTCCAGGCTGGCAGTGAACAACAGTTGTTTCCCCGGATCCCAGCCTGGGCCACAGAGCTAAACCCTAACTCCAAAAACATCAGAATCATACACAGATTCTCAACTGCACTTGGTGTATTCACAGGTCGACTTTCTTTAGAGCCAGAAAAATGGGATTGCGAGGGAAGGTATGTCCCTGGATGAGGGATGTGTCCCTGGCCTTTCTTTTGGAAGGTCCTCATTGCCAACTCGGAGGGTCAGCCTGCCTGTGGCAAATTTCTCACCTTGGAGATGAGATCTGGCAGCGACCCAGCCAGAGAGGCTCAGGAATTCCCACAACAAAGAGGGGTCAGCCATTTGGGAGGGATTGGGGCTGAAGGATGTCAAGTTGGGGGACTGTTACATGTGGGGGAGTTGGGTGGGGAAGGACTGAGGGCAGAAGATTTTCAGGAAATAGATTTCTTTCTTTCTTTCTCTCTCTCTTTCTTTCTTTCCGTCTATCTTGTCTTTTCTTTCCTTACTAGGTTTCCCAGGCTGCTCTCAAACCACCTGACTTGAGCCATCCTCTCAGCCTGGGCCTCCAAAACTGCTGCAATCACAGGCTTTCCATTTTGGCCTCATCCTGGTCTTCTTGCCTGGTCTTGAACTCTGGGTCAGAGACAATCCTCCTTCCATGGCCTGCCCTCACCCAAGGTTTACTGGGTTTTGCTTGGGGTCGAGGTAGGGCTTTTCTATGGTGTCCAGCCTGGTCTTGAGCTCCCAGGCTCCAGCCATCTTCCCGTCTTGGCCTTGTTGAGTGCCGAGGAGACATGCTTCAGTTGCCCAGTGGTCCCTGACCCCCACAGGGTTGAGAGACGCCCTCCCTTTCACCAAGGCTCTCCCTGGGAGGAACAAATGGGTCCAACCTGGGGAACGAGGAAGGCAAAGGTGTGGGCGCCCTGGCAGAGACAAGTGGCTGTGCCAGATGCACACACAAGGAGGGCTCAGCGGGTGACTTCGGTCACCCTCCATGTGGTCCCAGGACTATGCAAGGGAGTGGTGCTTGTGGGGGTGACCCGAGTGGGGTGTGGAGGACAGGTGTGTGGGCTCATGCCTGTCATCCCAGATCTCTGGGAGGCCAAGGAGAGAGAATGGCCTGAGCCCCCGGGTTCTAGATCAGCCCGGGAACCTTGGAAAGACCTCGTCTCTAAAACAAGCCAAAAAATGCACTGAGCATGTGGTGCAAGCCTGTCGTTCTGGCCACCTGGGAGGACATGGTGGCAGAATTGCTGGATCTCAGCAAGTGGAGACTGTGGTGGCCGAGAGTGGGCACCTGTGCTCTAGCCTTGGCAACAGAGTGGGACTCCGACTCAAAATAATACTAACCATCATCACAACCACAGGCTGGGCTCAGGGGCTCAGTCTCGCCTCCTGACCCTTTGGAGGCCAAGGCGAGTGAATGGCCTATGCCTGTGGGTTTGACATCAGCCCAGGACATGGGGGAGACCTTATTTCGGCCATAGAAAATAAATCCAAAGATTTGCTGGGCATGATGGTGCAGGCCTGTGGTTTCAGCCACTCGGGGGGCCAAAGAGGAAGGATTGCCTGAGGCCAGCAGGTGGAGTCCGTGGTTGTTGTGAGCATGACCCTGTGCTCTGGCCTGGGCGAATGAGCGAGATTCCCACTCCAAATAATAAAAGTCACCACCAACACCACCCCTGACACACAACGCAAGGAGCCACACTCAGGGATGAGAAAGGTAAAGGTACTTTTTGACCTGTCATTCGCGGGAGGTTTCAAAGGTGTCCACTGGTCACATCCATCCTGCGCTTTTTGCCCCGTGTCCCAGAAGTCCTGCCTCCACCCTTCACACTCATGCCCTGTGGCAAATAAGTGAGTGAGCTCATGGAACAGACGGCCCCGTGCTAGGGTGTATGTCAGGCATAGAGCAATCAAGGTGGTCCATCAACGCCATGGCCAGCCAGGTTCCAGTTGCCCTGTTTGCCACCTTCGGGTGGGGGAGGGCCCCTTCCTCTTCCAATCACTCCATCATCCCCCGCCCACACATACCTTTACCTGGGGAGCTGTGGACACCTGTCGTGACGCCTATGGGAGGCCTCTTTTTTAGCTCCGGAGTTTTCATCAGCCAAGATGGGACAGGGCAGTACGATAGTGGCTCCCAGGACCTCACCCTCCGGGACTCAGGTAATCCTCCTACATCAGACCCTGAGCAGCTGGGACTCAAGAGGCCACCACGTCTGCCTTGATTTTGGGTGCCTCTTGCTGAGATGAGGTCTGGTTATGCCAACTGGGCTGATTTCTGACACCTGGTATCAGGCAGCATCATGAATTGGCCTCCCAGGGTGCAGGGCTGACGGCTGTGTGCCACGGTGCCCAACCAAGACTTGCACTTCTGTGGGCATGATCAACATTACAGGACGCCCTGGGATGGAGCCACCACATCCTGTATATCTGGGATGATGGGTGCCACCATGCACAACTCCAGTGTTTGCATTTGGGGAGTGATGAGGTCTCGCTACATGGCCCAGGCTGGTCTGAATTCCTGGGATCCAGTGGTCCTCCACCTTGGACTCCCAAAGCCACAGTTCGATTGTCTTCCAATAAACCATCTTTTGGGAACTCTAGGACCAAAGCTGGGGCTTCCTTCCCAAATGATCTCTCTGTGTTCACAGTCATACCTACTCCATACACAAATGGATGCTCTTCTTTTTTTTCCTTTTTTTCCTTTTCTTCTATTAGTCGGAGTCTCACTCCATCACCCAGGCTGAATAGTGGTGGCTTGCTACCGGCCACGACAGCCTCTGCAGCTGGGCTCCAGTGAGCCATTCCCCAGCCTTCCCAGGATCAAGAAAGACAGGCAGGCACCACCACGCCTGGCTCATTTGGGATGGAGGGTTGAGATGAGGTCTCGCTGAGGTGCCTGAGTGGGACTCCACCTGTGGACTCAGGCCGCCCACTGGCCTCAGCTTTCCAATGCACTGGGATGATGAGGCTGAGTTCCCGAGCCAACCCTCAGTCCTTCATTGAAAACGAACAAGAAGTCCTGTCGTAGCAGCCCACACCTGGAATCTCAGTGCTCTGTGAGCCCAAAGCAGGAGGATGACTGGATCCCAGGAGCCCAAGGCCAGCCAGGACCATGCAGGGAGACCCCGTCACTGCACCCATTCAAACAGGTTGTCTGGGGTCGAGATGCCCATCGTCCCAGTCACTCTGGAGGCTGAGACAGGAGGATCACCAGAGCTCGCAAATCGAGGCTGGTCATGAGTGATGGCCATGTCCCTGGGCCCCAGCTTCAGACTCAGAGCCAAACCCTGTTTCCAAAATCTGCAGAATCGTACATAGATTCTCATCTGCATGTGGTGTGTTCACAGGGCGACTGGCTTTAGAGACAAGAAAAATGGGATTGGGGAGGAAGAAATGTCTCTGGGTGAGGAATGTGTCCCTGGTCTTTTTTGGTGGAAGGTCCTCATTGCCGTGTCAGAGGGTTGGACTGCCCCAGGAACATTTCTCACCTCGGAGAGGAGAGCTGGCGTTTACCAGGCCAGGGAGCCTCGGTAACTCCTGAACCAAAGTGGGGCCAGCCATTGAGGGGGATTGGGGCTGGAAGGTGCTGAGCCTGGGGGACCCTCGTATGTGGGTCATGGGGGGATGGATTGAGGGCAGAAGGTTTGCAGGAGAAAGGATTTCTTTCTTTTTTTTCATTCCTCACTAGTTTGCCCAGGCTGCTCTCAACCCACCCAACTGGCAATGCTCTCGGCCTGGGTCTCCCAAACTGCTGTGATCACATGCTTTCGATTTGGACGACATCCTGGTCTTCCTGCATGGTCTTGACCTCTGGATTGGAAGTAATTCTCTCTTGGATGTCTACCCTCAAACAAGGTTTTCTGGGTTTTGCTTTGGGACAAGGTGTGGGCCTACTATGCTGTCCATCCATGTCTCGAATTCCAGGACTCTGACCATCTTTCCGTCCGTCTTCCCCAAGTGATGAGGAGACAAACGTGAGTCACCCAGTCATCCCTGTCCCCTGAAGGTTTTAGAGTCACTCCCTCCCTTACCCCGAGGTGGCCCCTGGGAGGAGTGAGCAGGTTCACCCTGGGGAAAGAGGCAAGTGGAGTGTTAGGCACCCCAGCAGAGACACACCCCTGCACCAGGTGCTCCCCAAGGGGACGGTTTGGCAGGTGACTCTGGCTCTCCTCTCTGGGATCTGGGAAGGGAGTTGGCTTCCTGGTGAGGCCCCAAAAGGGGTGTGGAGGCCAGGGGCATGAGCTCACGCTTGTCATCCTAGCAAGCTGGGAGACTGAGGCAAGAGAATGGCCTGAGCCCCCGGGTTCGAGACCAGCCCGGGCACCTTGGCAAGACTTCGTCTCTACAAGAAGCCAAAAAAATGAGTTGAGCGTGGTGGTGCACACCTGTCATTTCAGGCACTTGGGAGTCCATGGCAGGAGGGTTGCCAGAGCCCAACTGGTGGAGGCCGCCATGGCTGATAACATGTATCTGTGCTACAGCCTGGGTGACAGACTGGGATGCTGAATCAGAATATTAATACCCACCACAACTACCAGCAAAACCACAGGCAAGGCTCTGGGCCCCAGCCTGGCAACCCAGCCCTTCGGAGACCCAGGAGAGTGGATGACCTGAGCCTGAGGGTTTGACACCAGCCCGGGACACGGGGTGAGATCAGGTCTCGGCCATCAAAAATAAATGCAAAGGTTAACCAGGCATGGTTGCGGAGGCCTGTGGTTCCAGACAATCTGGGGGTCGAGGAGGAAGGATAACCTGAGCATGGCAGGTGGAGACCGCTGTGGCCTTGAGTGTGCCCCTGCTCCCCAGGCTGGGCAACTGAGCAGGATTCTGACTCCAAATAATAATAATCACCACCACTGCCACGACCACCACCACTGCCACGACCACCACCCCTGCCACCCGGCACAAGGAGTCACCCTCAGGGATGGCAGAGGAAAAGGCACTTTCCAGCCTGTTTGCAGGATGTTTTAAAGGTGGCCACCGGGCACGTCCATCCTGTACCTTCGGCCACGCACCCCAGAAGGTCTGCCTCAACCCTCCACGCCCATGTCCCACAGCAAAGATGTATGTGAGCTCACAGAACAGACTGCTCAAGCTAGGGTCACCAGTGGGAACAGAGTGATAAAGGCGGTCTGGCAACACCACAGCCAGCCCAGGTTCCATTCGCCCTGCCTGTCACCTTTCTTTTCCTGACAGCTCCATTTTTCCCTGCCAACGTGTACGTTTCCCTGGGTTGCTGCGAACGCCTGTTGTGATGCACTTGGGAGGTGTCTTTTCATCGCTGGAGTCTCCTTTACATGGGCTGTGGCACAGCAGCACATCATGATTCCTAGGGTCTTGACCTTCGGGACTCAGGTGCTCCTCAAGCTTCAGGGCCCTAGCAGCCGGTACTCCAGGGGCCACCACACCTGACATGATTTTGAAGAGCTATCAACTAGACAAGGTCTGGTCACATTGCCTGGGTTGGTTTCCGACCTCTGGGCTCAGTCAGTCTCCCGCCTCGGGCTCCTAGGGCACTGGGCTGATGGCCATGAGACCCGGTGCCAAGCCTGGACTCGCATGTTCTCTCGGCAGGTACGATGCCAAGAAGTGCCCCAGGATGGGGGCCACTGCAACCTGTGTAACCGGGATTGTGGGGGCCACCACACGTGACTCAAGTGTTTGCATTCCGAGGAGTAACAAGGTCTTGCTAAGTGGTCCAGACTGGTCTCAAACTCCTGGGCTCTAGCGGTCCCCCACCTCGGCCTCCCAAAACCACAGCCTGATTGTCTACTGATACACTGTCTTTCAGGAATTCTAGGCCCAAGGATGGGGACTCCTTCCAAAATGATCTCTGTTCACAGTGATCCCAATCTCATACACAAACGAATGCTCTTCTTTTTTTCCTTTTTCCTTTTATTCTTTGACTCAGAGTCTCACTCTAATGCCCAGGCTGGAGAGTGGTGGCTTGCTCCTTGCCACTGCAGCCTCAGCCTGATGGGCTCCATCGAGATTTAACTGGCTTTCCCATGAGCTGGAACAAAAGGCGCATGCCACCACATCCACCTCATTTGGGATACAGGGTAGAGACAAGGTCTTTCCAAGGTCCCCGAGTGGGTCTCCACCCATGTGCTTGGGTG
>NW_007256241.1:0-376 GCF_000164805.1 Carlito syrichta | reverse complement strand
CTCCTGCTGAGGCCTACTCTCACCCAAGGTCTTCTGGGTTTTGCTTGGGGTCGAGGTGGGGTCTTTCTATGGTGTCCAAATTTGTCTCGAGCTCCCAAGCTTTCCATCTCAGCCTCCCCAATTACTGAGGAGATAGGTGTTAGTCTTCCAGTGGTACCTGCCCCCCAGAAGGTTTGAGAGTCATGGCCTCCTTTTCCTGGAGGCAGCCCCTGGGAGGAGCAAGCAGGTCCACCATGGGGGTGATGGGGGTGGAGTGTTAGGTGCTCCAGCAGAGACACACACCTGAGACACGTCTCCCCATGAATAGTGCTTGGGAGGTGATACCGGCTACCCTCTCTGAGGTCCTACGTCATTGGATGTAGTGGGTTTAGTGGTA
>NW_007256240.1:1651-7554 GCF_000164805.1 Carlito syrichta | reverse complement strand
CTCCAGCCTCCCCCACCTCCCAGCCTCTCCCACTCCTCAGCCTCCGCCCACTCCCAAACCTCCATAGCTCCCAGTGGGTGCTTCCAATGTGCCCAGCTGAGGAACGGCAATGGCTGCCTGCTCTCGATATCTGAAAGGCTTGTGCTAGCTCAAAGGCACGTCAGATGGAGGGGTCTCTTGGTTCGGCCCATGTCCTCCCTCTGAAGCCTCCTTTCTGGCCGCTGCAACTACCCTGCAAGGACCCTCCAGCTGGCCACTGGGGAGGCCATGTCCTGGCTGTCAGGGATGAGAAGAATACCAGACCCTGCCTTGCCTACTCTCTGGCTTGACTTGCTGTGTGATCTTGGGCACGTCAGTTTCTCTCTCTGTGCCTCAGTTTCAGGGTGGGGACAGACCCGGCACTTTCCGAGTGCCCAGTGGCATGCGTAGTCCCACAACCCCTGCCAGTAACCCCGTGACCTACGTCTTTTTGTCCCCAGGAGAAGATGCAGCCTGGCAGAGAGGTGGCAGGTGTCTGCGGTCACAAGGCAAGCCAGGGTTCCCCAGCCCCACCCCTGTGCGCTCTGTCTTCCACTGTGACTCCCAGCTCATCGTGAGGGCCCTTCTGGGCTAGAGCAGAGGGCTCAGCTTCTGCACCTCCTGGGCAGCTGCCTGACCCGGGGCCTCTCCAGTGAGGTGGCCCCTTCTCTACCCTGTAGAGTCCCCTCCCACCTCCTCCCTTCCAGGCATCATGGTATGCGCATGCTACCCGGAGCTGAACTGGCAAGCCTGTTTCCTTCTCTGTAGTTTCAGCCTCGGGGGGGTCGATAAGCTCAGGCGCTACCTCCTCAGAGAAGTCCTCCCTGACCACACCACCTGACCTCTCATGGGGTCAGATTCTTTCTCCTCTCTCTCACTCTTTTTGAGTCTGTGTCTCACTCTGTTGCCCAGGCTGGAGTGCAATGGCAAGATCATGGTTCACCACAGCCACAGCCTCTAACTCTGGGGCTCAGGCAATCCTTTTGCCTCAGCCTCCTGATTAGCTGGAACTACAGGCACATGCCACCACACACGGTTAGCTTTTTAATTTTTTTGTAGCGATGAGGTCTGCTACAATGCACAGGCTGATCTTGAGTTCCTGGTCTCAAGCAATCCTCCTGCCTCGGCCTCCCTAAGTGCTAGGATTACAGGTGTGAGCCACTGTGCTGGCCTCATTTCTTTGTTACCATGCTTCCCAGGAGAATATAAGCACCACAGAGACAAGGGTTTCACCTGTCTCATTTGTTGTTATATCCTCAGCACTCAAAGCCGTGCCCGACCTATGTAGTACTCGGAATGTACTTGCTGGGTAGATGCATGAGTGCATTTATGATAATAACAGCAGCTGCCATTTCTGAAGCATTGATCACACGTCAGAGACGGTGTCAGTACTTACAACAACCTAACGGTAAAGGTGCATTCTTGCACCCATTGTATAGATCATGAAACTGAGTCATACGGAGGTTAAGAAACTTGTCCCAAGTCCTGCAGTCTCACTCTGAGTGTCTGCGTATCTGACTCCAGTGCCCCCCAAAATGTGGCGGCAATGCCGAGGTGCTTTCCAGCTCATGCGGTGTGCAGGGACAGAGCTGGTCCCGGCCTTGCTGAGGGCCAGGCCTGGATGCCAGTGGAGCCGTGCGCATAGCTGCCTCTCAAAGCCTCTTGCTCAAGCACAGAGACCTGGCTCCTTTCCTTCTCATGGGCAACGGTCCAAAATTAAAAACAAACATTTTAAAATAAAAGCCATATTAAAAAACAAAACCAACTTTTGGCCTTAAAATATTGTGAGCCAGGGGCGCAATTAGCAATTATGCTGTATTTTATTATGAGAAGATAGAATTCTAATTGGACTGATTTGAATTCCACACGCCCCACAGATTGTTTTGGGAATTAAGGGATCAGTTGTATCGGTAATTATGGTTGACCATTAAATTACCCCCCCACAGAAAACTGTTAAATTGTCTGTGACGGTGCTTAAATTTAGCCCAGACCCATGTCCGATGAAGACTGCGTGAGTCAATACAAGCCATCCGGAAACCGCCGGGTGCCCTGTGCCAGGTGGTAATTAGGGGTTGAGGTTTGCACAGTCTTACCTGAGACAGTGGGGACCAGCGTGGGGCTGTGGGGCGCTACCATGGAGGGCTTGGGCAATCCCCCAGCGTGATGCCTGGGCTCCTGCCCTGCAGTGCTGGCCCGATCCCCATGCTGCTGTCGGCGACCTGGAAGGAAATGTGGTCTCAGCTCCCAGGTGATGCTTTGGTGAGGGCCACTGGCACAGAGGAGCCCTCAGGCAGCGAGGGACCCGTAAGGCTTGAGGCCATCATACTCAGACACGTCTGGGGTTAAGACCCTGCTCTGCCACTTAGGGAGCGAACCTGGGATGGCCATTTTGTCTCTCTGAGCCTCTGTTTCCCCACTTGTCAAGTGGGTTCTTTTGAAGATGAACGGAGAGCAATCACAGTGATGACAGCCATTGCCGTTGCCTTTGTGGAGTGCCAATCATGTGCATTCACCTGCTATTGCTCCAACCAGCCCACGACCTGCATACACCATTCCCCCTACCTGGAGGCTTCTCTCTTTCTGCTACCCCCGAGTCCATCTGTTTGTCTCTCAGACCCAGCTGGTTGATGGCTTCTCTCTGATGCTTTCTGACTCCCTGGCAGGACCGCTGCTCCCTGGGCCCTCAGCCCCTCTCATTCAGCCCCGAGTGCAGTGAGGGTTAGGTGGGAGGATGTCTGAGAGCCCAGGGACTGGTGCCTGGCATGGCATGGCACCCCACAGATGGCAAGCCGGGCCAGGGCTGCTTTCTTAGCTGGCTGCTCTGCCCAGCCAGGGCCTGGCTTCCTCCTCTCCACGTTTTAGTGCCTAGGGGTCCTGCCACAGAAGCAGGGGAGGCCGTATCCTCCCGCCTCTGTCTGGGGTTGTACATGTGACCCAGGCATGGCCAATCAGATGCTTCCCCTCTTCCTCTTGGCCAGCAGGATGCTCCCTTGGCAGTGGTGTATATGAGGTGGCCCTGGTGGCCAGCAGTGTGGTGTCGAGGTGTGGGGCTGGTTGGCTTCCTGTCCCCTGGTCTCCCTCTCTTGCTCCCACCCCAGTGCTCCAGCCTCCCTGGGGCCTCCCTGTGCTCACTCATATCTGTCCATCAACTGTTTTGCTGCTTTTAGCCAGTGTTAGTTTCCACCATCTGCAGCCGAGAGCCTGGTCAGGTGCAGGAGTGTTAGATGAACAACTGAAATGAATCCACATGCATTTCTGAGCACGCCCTGAGATGCAGGCCCCAGGCTGGCTACCATGATGCTCAAATGACATGTAAGATGCAGGCAGTGCCCCGGGGGGGTCCTGACCATGCATGACACCATGAACAAGACCCTGACAAGACCCTGGACTTACCTGGGCTTCGCCAACCCCTGGAGAAGATGACTTTGAGCATTCATTGGGTAGTGTCATCACAAAGTACAAAATGAACTAGACCATGAGACTTGGGGGCACTGGGGTGACATTCCAGATGAGGGATGGAGCTGAAGGGGCTGGAAACGGCTGGGTGGAGTGGGGGGAAGGAATGCCATTGCTGGGCAGTTGTCTTCTTCTATTCTGTGCTACTGTAACAGAACACTGAGGACTGGGTAATTTACAGCAGACAGGGATTTATTGAACTCACAGCTCTGGAGCCTGGCAAGTTCAAGATCAAAGGGCCAGCATCTGGGGAGGGCTTTCTTGCTGGATCAAGACATGGCAGAAGGCATCACAGGGCAGAAAGGCAAAGAGAGGGGAAAAGAGATCGTGGGCGGGAGGGCGGGAAGGGAGGAAGGAGGGAAGATGGGAGGGAGAGAGACAAAGAGAGAGAGAGGGAGAAAACAAGAACTCACTCCCAAGATAACGAACCCACTCCAGGATCATGGTATTAGCCCATTCGTGAGGGCAGAGTCCACCTCCCAATGCCATTAGAACGGCAGTTCAACCACAGCATGAGTTTTGGAGAGGACAAACACTCAGACCCAAGCAGGAGGACTTGTGGGAAAACTCGGCCCTCCAGGCCCTTGTTATTGTTCATTGTCACCCAGCAGGGGCCTGGGATGGACTCATGACCCATCTAGGCTGGTCCCTAGATGTGGGCTTCTGTCTGCAAGTGGGGCTGAGGAGCCTCAGGAAATAAACCCCAAAGGACCCCCGAGGCTGGGGCGTGGGATCAGCACCGAGATCCCCAGGCAGCTGGAGCAGGGGTGGCTCCTTCTGTCCCCTGGGGCAGGGCAGCCAAAGGGGGTTGAGCTTCCCCTGAGGGGCGAGAGTCAGAGGCAGAAACCAGATCCCGGGAAAGCAGTTGGCAGATTCTGAGTGGATACCCTCCAGTGGTAAATTGGGGGGCTTCCCAGAGCCCCTGGGAAGGGGCCGCTCCTATGGTGACAGGAGCAGTATGTGGCCTGAGGGGACACAGAAAGTGCTATGGCTGGGTCTGGGTTCTCCTCGGCAGGTAACGGTTTGTCCCAGGAGATTTCAGACTCTCCATCCCTCCCCACCCATCTCCTGTCTGATGTTCCGACCTGCCACTCAAGCCCCACTTCACTGTCTACCCCTCACAGTCTCTCCACCCAGGACCACGGCTGTCCCACTTCTCCATGGCTTAGTCACAGGAGGAGGACTTGGGACCCAGGGGCTTCCGGGTCCTGGGACGGCAATGATGGGGCTGATCCTGCCAGAAACTCATCTCATCCCAAGAACACACAGGTTCCTACAGAGTAGGAGAAATCAGGCCTGTTGTCTCCTCGGCCAACTGTTCCCTAAAAGTGTTTTCTTCTTACAGCATTGCCACAAAAGTAAAAAAAAAAAAAATTGTCCATGCTGTCAGCTGAGATGATGCCAAAACAATTGTGGGGGGGAGAGACACCAGCAAAAGGGACGATGTGAGGAGAGTGGACAGGTGTTCCATCCCAGCTTCACCTCCCAGTCTTGATCTTTGTAAATTTGGAAGATCCCTCCCAGAATCCTGCCCGGCAAGGACTTGGGTGTCAGCCTCTCCCGGGAGTCACAAGAGAGCAAGCCCCAGCTGCCCCTCCTCAGCCTGTCGTGAGGGACTGTCGTGAGCGGCTGGCTCTGTGTCACGGGGAACACAAAGACAACAAGAAGCCAGTGGTGCGAACAGTTCCCATTTCATGCTCTCAGTTGCTCTCAGCGCCCAGGGTGGGCCAGGGCCCAGGTCGCCCTTCAGGAGAGATGCTGAGGGGCACGTAGTGAGTGCCCCTCACGACTCCCAAGCTGAGGGCTTGGGAGGGATGAGTCGCAACGTCTGATGGAAGTGAAAGAGAGGGCAGGGCAAGGAGTCCTGAAATCCAGGAGGCCTACCCTTTCAGAAATCACCGACACCAGGGTGCAGGCTTTCCCAACATCCTCACCTCCGAGTCCCCCTGCCCTGCTCCCACTGGGAGCCGGCCCCAGCACCTGTTCCTCCGATCTCAAGGCAGGGCCCTGGGGGCGGGTATAGGGAAGTCCAGTGTGCACATGTGATTAGTTCCCTCTTCAAAGCCTGCAAATCATCAGTCACAACCCTTTTGGAAAGCAACTTGGCAGTAATATCAAGTGACATAAAATGTTCATAGCCTCTGGCCCAGTAATCTTCCTCCTGGGAATTAATCCTAAGGAAATAATTCACAAGGAAGCAAGGACAATTTCACAGCTACAAAGACATTTGTTGGGCTGTTATTTATGATAGGGAAAAACTGAGACCCTTCCCTGGCCAACATAGGGGGATGGCCCTATAAATTATGGTACCTCCATCTGATGAAACACCACTCAGCTAGTAAATATGCTAAATTGAAAATTGTGTAGCACAAGAAAGAGAATTTTTTTTTTTTTTGAGTTGGAGTCTCACTCTGTCACTCAGACTGGAG
>NW_007256240.1:0-484 GCF_000164805.1 Carlito syrichta | reverse complement strand
GGCGCCGGGTGCGGGGAGCCGGGGAGCTGGGGCGGCGGCAGCGCGCTCTCGCTCATTTCCTGGGGCGCGCGCCCGGGCTATTTCAGCCTGGCGCAGCGCAAACAGGACAGTCGGCCGCGCGGGAGGGGCCCGAGTTGCAGTCGTATCACAGACAAATAGCCGCCGGGCCTGGTCTCCCGAGGCCGGGAGGGGCCTCTCCTGGCCCGGCGGGTTCGCGCCCTGGCCAGCGCCCGCCGGCTCCCCGAAGGGGGAAGGGGCTTGTGGCTCCCCGGGGAGTGTTCCTGTCTGGGTTCCGGTGCGGACAAGCTTCCTCGGCTCCTTTTTTTTCTTTTGAGCCAGGGTCTCGCTCTGTCTCCCAGGCTGCAGTGCAGTGGCGTCATGGTAGCTCACTGTAACCTTGAACTGCTGGCCTCAAGTGATCCTCCGGTCTCAGCCTCTTGAATAGCTAGGACTAGAGGCCCCAGCTATTTTTTTTTTTTTTTTT
>NW_007256239.1:33600-40393 GCF_000164805.1 Carlito syrichta | reverse complement strand
CAATCACTCTAAAAAAGATACCTGCACACATATGTTTATCGCAGCATTGTTCACAATAGCAAGAACCTGGAAACAACCATGCTGCCCATCAAAAGAGGACTGGATTAAAAAAATGTGGTACATATACACGATGGAATACTACGCAGCCATAAAAAAGAACAAAATCATGAATTTCGCAGCAACCTGGATGGAACTAGAGTCTATAATACTGAGTGACCTCACACAGAAACAAAGATCAGAATATCACATGTTCTCACTCATATAATGGACCTTGAACATCCAATGTAATACTATAAGAAAATGACTGACGGTACTGGGAAACTATGGGGGGGAGGGGGAGGGGATTAACAGTAGCAAATATCTGTCTGGGGCTGGGAAAACACCTCTTATCAACAGGGTGTCTGAATGAAACGTAATTGTACACCTAACCCTTAACTGTACCCCACAAAACTATAATAAAAATACTGATTAATTATTAAAAAAATAAATAAATAAATTACCCAGCCTCAGGTATTCCTTTATAGCAATGCAAAACGGACTACACAGACAATAATTAAATAAAGTTAGTTCATGTTAATTTTTTCTCCTCTAATTTTATACATTAATTAATAATGCACATACTCAGTGTTTGGTATGGAGAGGCATAATGATTTAAGTCTTAATTTTTTGTCTGATATAAATATCAGTTTTGCCAATAATTCAACTTTATATTTTGATAATAAATCTGTATTGATTTAAAAAAATATTTCTTCTTTTAATGATACATTTAAACACAACTCTGCTCTAGAACTGAGTTGCTGTTTTCCACTCCAGTTGCAGTAACAGGATACACAAATCTAACCATATTCTGACACATAAAAATAACTAAACATAAGCTGAAGATTCAGTTTTTTGAAGGTGACCAAAAATACTCAAAAGGGAAGAAAGTCAAAATAAATGTGAATAAGCTAACAGCAGAAGTTCTTATCATACAATGATTTGGTCATTTTTTTCCCTTTTACTAACCGATATTTCTTATGATCTTTTTTAGTACTTTTTAAAAATCAGAGATTCCAGCTTTGAATGCTTCCCAAAATAGGCTTCACGGGAGAGTTTATTTTGTCTACAGTATTCCCTACGAAACCTGTGGTTAATGATGTGCTCCTGCAAACGCCTGGCAGCCAATGGACCAAATGAACACAAGAAGAGCACTGATTGGCTCTTGGGATTATGACTCTATTAACGCGGCTCTGACAGTCTGGCCATCACTGGCGCCAAGTGCAGAAGATTAACTTGAACCTCGGTAGCTCCACCCCCAGAGAAAATGGGAGCCTAATGTGTTATAAATCAAGCTGGCTTTTGAATTCAATATTCCTTAAAAAAAAAAAATACTACTGGAAGAAAACACATTCCTATTACTCAGAGTGTTGACATATTTATTAAAGTAACATAAAGACCACGAAGTTAGTCATTAAAAACTAGAAATGAAAATGTGGCTATCAATTAAAACTTAGACTTTGCTACTTTTGTGCTTTTCGTTTTTGCATCAGGTTCACACATGGCAAAGCCATTTAGCAACTGGCCAGTTTCTTTCACCAATAGAATCTGTTACTTCTGGTAACTCAAGGTTCAAAGTTTGGAGTATGCCTCATTTTCAAGCTGAATACTTTGCCTGAACCACTCAATACCAAGTAGACCTAGATGTGAATTGGATTAACGCTAAGAAATCAATTCTCCTTAAGACTTTTGTTCTCCCAGGTGAAAGTATGTGTGTGAAGAGGAAATAGGTGCTGCAGATGAGAGTACAGAAAGAATACGTAGAAATAGTTCTGATAAGGAGGTATTAGTCAGTTTTGCCTGGCTATAAAGAAATACCTGATGCTAGGTAATTTAGAAAAAGGAAAGAAGTTTATTTTGGCTCACAGTTTTACGGGACACTGAGCTTCTGGTGAGGCCTCAGGAAGCTTACGATTATGGCTGAAGGCAGAGAGGGAGCAGGCGTGTCACATAGCAAGAATGAGAGCAAGAGCAGGAGATGGTGCCAGGCTCTTTTAAACAGTTGGTTCTCTCCTGAACTAATAATAAAGTGAGACTTGCTCATTACAGTGAGAATGGCACCAGGGATCCGCCCTCATGACCCTATCACCTCCCACTAGGCCCCATGGGGATTACATTTCAACAGGAGACTTCAGCGGGGAGACAGTCCAAACTATACCAGGAGAGAAAAGGGTCTCTTGTTTCCAATGAAACTTTTTATTTTGAGATCATTGTAGTCTCACATGTACCTGTAAGAAATAATACAGACCAAAGGGAGGCCCACACTCTACCTGTACAATGACCACTTGTGTACCTAATCCTGAATTGTATGCCACATTTTTAAAATAAAAAAATATATAAAAAAGAAATAATATGAAGGGATTCCCTTTACCCTTTACCCAGCTTCAGGTTGACATTGATAAAGTCAAGATACAGAACATTTCTATCACCACAAAGATTTCTCATGTTACTCTCCGATAATAACATCTACGTCCCTCTGCCCCCATCTTAACTCCTGGCAATCATAAATCTGTTCCTCATTTTTAGGGTTTTGTCATGTCAAGAACTGAGGAAGTTGTTAGCCATTATTTCTTCAGGTACATTTTCAGCTCTTCTCTCTTTCTTCATTCCTTTGAAACTCTGATGTCACAAATGTTAGATTTTTTAAAAATCATATTCTCATGTGTCCTTGAGGCTCTGCTCATTTTTTTTTCAGTCTATTTTCTCCTTGTTCATATTGGATAATGTGTATTGATCTAGTCTCCAATCCACTGATTCTTTCCTCTGTCTCTTCGGTTCTGCTGTTCAGTTCATCCACTGAGCATTTTATTTCTGTTGTATTTTTCAGCTTTGACATTCCCACTTGCTTCTTCATACCTTCTATCTCTTTGTTGAGGCTTTCTGTTTTTCACTTGATATAAGCACTTTACTTGCATAAGTGCTTGTACAGTACTACAAAGTAGCTTTTCCTGGCAGCTTTAAAATCTTTGTCAGAGAATTCTAACATGTCTGGCATCTTGATGCTGGCCTCTTTTGATGACCTTTTAAATTCAGTTTGAAAGCTTTCTTGTTCTTGGTATGATGAGGTTCTAGATATAATTGAAACCTGGACATTTTCACATCATGTTATGAGACTCTGGATCTTATTTGAAGCTTTTGCTTTAACTCTCTTGTTACGACAGTGAAAAGAGGGAGGGCACCTTGTACCTGTCAAGTGGAGGTAGGGCTCCAGTTTCCCCACTTACCTCAGTTGTCACTTGACACAGGGGAACTCTCCTGACTGCTGGGCATGTCCACTGTGATAGTTCTGGTCCCCATGTAGTGATGGTAAAACTCCGGACTCTCTACTAGGCCTCCTCTGGCACCACACTGACAGGGAGGCAGACAGGCACTTGTTTCTGTCTTTACTGCTATGTGGGGTGGGTGTTCCGTTGGGTCAGGCAGGCCATGAGCCCTGACTTGTACAGGAAATTTACCACCATTATCACCATCGACAAGCTTTCACAGGAAACCCATGGCTGAATTCGAATGAAACAGTTTCTCAAAGGACAGCACCTGGTGATACCAGGAAAAGGAAGAAACAGTATTAGGTGAAGAAAAAACAACAGATACCTAGTATATTCTCATTCAGATTTTAAGTAAGAATGCTTACCTTTTAAAAAAACACAAAACTTTTTTTTTTTTTTAGTGATTGTAACCTCTTTAAAAAGGCAGGGACGGAACAGATGAAATACTATTCATAACCGGGCTCGGTGGCTCAGCCTGTAATCTCGCACCTTTGGGAGGCTGAGGTGAGTGGACTGCCTGAGCCCGCGGGTTCGCGACCCGCCTGGGCAGTGAGACCTCATCTCTACAATAAATCAAAAAATCAGCCGGGCGCGGTAGTGCATGCCTGTAATTCCGGCTACTTGGAAGGCTGAGGCGGAAGAATCGCCGGAGCCTAGCAGATCCAGCCTGCAGTGGCCGGGAGCGGCCACTGCACTCCAGTCTTGGCGACAGAGTGAGACTCCAACTCAAAAAAAAAAAAGAAATACTATTCATGCCATTTATTTTTTTGTTCAACATCATTCATTCTTCAAGTTTTAACTGAATTACTACTTAGTGTTAGGAGCTATGCTAGATATTGGGAACACAGTGTTGTCTCAAGGAGCTTGCAAATCTGTATTGCAAGTTGAGGGTTCGTTTTGGAAGCTGGGTAAAAAGATTAGAATTTGGGGTTAAAATCATATTTGCACAATATCTTAATTTTGAAAATTAAAATATATATACATGTGAAAATACCCCTATTTTTAGAAGGATTAGTGCTTTTCTTTCTTTTTACCTAGGCTGTTGTTCAAGCTCTTATAGTGTCAAGGCCAATATGCATTTATTTTAACTTGTATAATCACAAGGATATTAAAAAATCATGTGTGGCTCCTATTTTTGTTTTAAATCGGAACTTCACCAAGTAGGTTCTCTCTTTCCCATCATAGCAGGCAATAGAGCCTTGAAAAATATTTACAAACTTTAATTTCAAAGAAGATAAATGTAATCGGTCACTACAATTTACTTTTCGCTGTTAGCTTTACTTTGATATTAAAGATCCAGAAGAGAGATGCAATCAAAAAGGGAGGACAGTGACTCAGATGAATAGCAACCAGGTTGGGAGAGGCAGTGAAGTGGGAAGGAGAGAACCTAAGAAAAGGAATTGATCTGGCACTTACTACCTGGGTGACTCTAGACATTTAACCCTTCAAGCCTCAGTTTCTTCTCTGGTCAGTTTCCTGATTCGTAAATATCAAAAGCAGGATTGAAAGAAACAGGGAAATAACAGCATATGAAAAAGCAAGTTGTCAACTCTCTGTCAAATATCAAGATGAGCTTGGTTTGTTCTACTACTTTACCACTGGTTTATCTTCCCCGAAGTCTCCAACATGATCAGATCCAGGGTAGTTCCCTAGATGGTGAAAATACCCTTATTTTTAGATGGAAGAGATGAAATACTATTCACAAGGACCATGCTATGATTTGAATATTTGTCGCCTCCAAAACTCATGTTGAAATGTAATTCTCAGTGTGGCAGTTTTGAGAGGTTGGGCCTTTAAGGGATGATTGCACCGTGTGGGCTTTGTCCTTGTAAATGGATGAATCTATATATGGGTTAATGAATTTATAGGTTATCATGGGAGTGGAGTGGGTGGAATTATAAAAACAGACACCCAAGCCAGCATACTCAGCACCCCACCAGCAGAAAAGCTCTCACCAGGTATGGCCCAGCCTCTGGAACTTGGAATTCTCTGCCTCCAAAACTACAAGAAATATATTTCTTTTCTTTATAAGTTACCCAGTTGCAGGTATCTGTTATAAGCAACAGGACACAAACTAAGACAGATTAGATGAGCAGGAACCCACTTTTGCATGAAGACACGGTAGATATTAACTTCTTTCAAAACCGGGCTTACCGTTTCAGGGGGAATGTTAGATAACCTATGTACTCTTCCAAATTTTTGACACCTTTACCTTATTTGGGGCCTGTGACACAGGTTTTTAATTTAACTCAACAAACATTTGGAAATACATATTGGCCAGACAGCATGCTGGATTCTAGATGTTAAGATGTAAGTCAAAATATAGTTTTTCATCTCCTTGGACTGGTACAGAAAATGTTATTAGGACATTACAAAACTATCTTATCCTTGAAAATAGATAAACTTATTGTTTTTTGATTTAATATATGATATCTGGATTTTAAAGTTTTGAAACATGATGCATTATCCTAGTTTTAGGAAAGAAAACTATAACAAATTAAAGAAAATTACCCAAGTAGAACCTCTAGGAAATCAAATCACTAACAATTTTTGCATGTGATCACAAACCTTTTAAGAAATATGTAATTAAAAAACTCCCGGCTCTCAACTCAAGCATCACATCACATGCATATATATAAATTTGATTTGCAACCGCTAACACCTGTAAGTAGAAACCGTGCCTTGTGCTTGCCTCTACAAAGAAGTTCGCACAGTGAGTGCCCTGGTCTTTACTAGGATGTAACGTTATAAAATTCCAGATATTTACATGGAGAGAGAATAAAACATTAAGGAGAATTTCCTTATTCTGTTAAATACAAGGAACACCAAAGGGCCATTATAGGGCTCGACAAGTGCCATATAAATCTCCAAAAGAGGTTGTAATGTATTAAACAAAGGATAACACCAACCACAAGAAAAAAAATATCACAGGAACGAGGAGAAAATATACTTCCTGGCTCTGAAGCTCTTAAAAGTTCTGAGCCAGGAAACCTCCTTCACCAGGGCGGGGAAAATCTTTGGCCCTCCAGGGATCAATTCCCTGTTAAGTTTGCCTCAAGTTTTCCCTCCCTCTCTCCTCCACCCCCCCCCCCAGGACCCAAACCAGGGAAGCCACAGGAGAATACCAACACACCTACTGTCAGAACCAGACACGGCTGCGTGTTTATTTTCAATGCCCACGCACCTAAAACCCCGGGGATTGCCAACGACGCCTGGAAGTTCGTCTGGCACACCGGGGGCCCAGCCCGTAAAAGAACAAGAGTCACACAGAGCCAGCCCCACGCTCCTTCTCCGCAAACGGTTCTCGGGTGGCGCGCACAGCCGGTGCCCAGGCGGGAGCCGGGAGCCGGGAGCCGGAGCCCCGAAAAGGCGCGCTGCCCCTTTAAAAGGCCGCGCATCTCCGGGCCGGCCTTCCTCCCCGGGGCTCCAGCTGTGATTGACGCTGGGCGGCGAGAGGAGGCGCCTGGCGCTAACAAAAGTCCGGCCCGCAG
>NW_007256239.1:25387-33288 GCF_000164805.1 Carlito syrichta | reverse complement strand
GGAGCGCCCTCCTCCCACCGGAGTGCCGAGGCCTCCCCGGGCCGGAGTTCGGCCCCGGAGCGTGGGGGTATGTGCCGCTAACGGTCCCGTCGGGCGGGCTTTCCTCGGGCCGAGAGCGCAGGAGGTGCGCCCAGCGATGGAGTGTCCCGGGAGACGGCGGGCATGACGGCGACAGGATGGGCGCGAACAATGGCAAACAGTACGGCAGTGAGGGTGAGTGGGCCGCCCGTCCTCAGGCTCCGGGATCGCGTCCCCCCCCGCCCCCCTGCTCGTCCTCCCGGCTGGGCAGGAAGGTTCTCGCTCGCCGCCGTGACGCACCCCCATTGGGCACCCCGTCCCGGCCACCGCCTTCCCTTTGGGCACTGAGTGATCAGGGAGTGGGTCGGGCGCCCCGGGGATGCTTTCCCACCGTGAGGGTCTCTAAGCAACTTCCCAGGTTGTCTTTGGGTCGGCTCGAGTGGCATCTCTGCCGTGTTTCCGAACGCATGTGCCTCCACTTTCCTTCCCTGGGCATCTGGGTTTAGGAGATGATGGTTTGGCAGATGGCGGAGGACGTTTTTGAAAAATAACTCAGTGAAAACTTTCCCAGGCCTTTGTGCTCCAGCTCCCTGGACTCTAATGTAGCAGGGAAAAAACTTCTGGAAAGAGAAGTGAAGTTTCCATTCTTTGCTAACTGCCCCTGCTCTGACAGCGTCCTGAAACTAGCCACCCATGGGTCCCGCGAGGCGTGGAGTGGCCGAGGGCTTTGTCTGGCCTCTCTCGGGGCTCGAGACGGGCAAAGGACCATCTGTTACGTGGGGCTGGAAATTGCACAGAAATATTGCCTGTCAAGTGGGAACTTGGAGTTGGGGAAACTTTAAACTCCACCTACTCCTAAAAGGATGATGGATATCTGGGTTGGCTTCTCCCTCGTCCCTCCTCCCCCTCTTTGCATAAAACCATCGTGTAGCCACCCGATTAACAGCGTGCCCCTGATATGCATAAGGCAAAGGCATTTAAAGGCAGTGCCAAAGTTAAGAAGGTTTGTATCTAGTGAACTTGGCTGAAGGGGAGTGGAAGAGACTGGGTCGCTTTTACAGTCTGCCCCCAGAGGACAGTTGGTTACAAAGGAGGGGCCAGCACTTGCAGACTGGTAGGAATGCAAAATAGCTATTCACCATGTGTTGTTAAGGAAACTCTTATCATCCGGTGCAAAACTTTGAGCCCCAGCCGCAGAATGTGGGTGTCTCTCCAGTTTGTGTCTGTGTTCATTTCTCAGCAGCTTTGTGAAATTACAGCAGAAAGCGATCCTTAAAAAAAAAAAAAAAATCCACAAGAAACTTTTGTTTGAACCATTCTTTTCCAGATCATCATGTCTTGACTTCCATATATATCCATAAAGATGTGTGTATATATGCAGACGCATATATATAATATATATATATTCTTTCTTGGGAAGTGATGTAAGAAAGTTTTTTTGTTTGTTTTTTACAATTCCTTTTTTTAAAGGAAAAGTTAAAAGTTATCTTTTTAAATAGCAAATGTGGCCTGGGTGCGGTGGCTCACACCTGTAATACCAGTATTTTGAAAGTTCCAGGCAAGAGGATCCCTTGAGCCCAGAATTGCCAGACCACCCTAGGCAAGCGAGACACTTGCCTCTAAAAAACAAAACAAAACAAAAATTAGCCTGGGGTGGGGCCCTGTTCTGTAGTCCCAGCTATTTAGGAGGCTGAGGCAGAAAAATTGCCTCAGCCCAGGAGATGGAGGCTGCGGTGAGCCATGATCCTGTCATGCTTCATGCTTTCCAGGCTGGGAGACACAGTGATGAGACGCCACCTCCAAAAAAGAAGGAAAGATAACAAATGTGAAAGTATGCCAAAAAAAATTTATTGGAGATTCTTGGCCACTCTCAAAACGTCTTAGAGTTAATATTGTGAAAATGTGTGAAAAAAATGAATGATGAGGTCTCAAAACGTCTTGGAGTTAATGTTATGAAAATGCGTGGAAAAATGAATGGTTAAGCCTCTTACTATGACTGATTAAAAAGCTTTCAGGACATAATTGTTGCGTGTGCTTGTCGCTACTGGGTGTGCATACTGTATGCTGATTGAACACTGTTGGGGAGAAGGACAGTCCAAGATGTACGTAGAATCACTGCTATACATTCTTTCTTGAAACAAACCGCTCCACAGTCCTTCTAATCCTCTGCAACTTGTTCTTATATCCCAGCATTCTCGTATTGTACAGTGTGTGGTATATGACGACTTCCTGTCTGAACAGCAGAATTTTCAACCCTTGGGAGAGAAAAGGAGAGACACGGAACTAATGTTCTCCAGCTGTTATCCGTAAATGCTACCTCTGCATTTTCACTTCAGCTGAAGTGAAATTTTACTGGGATCAGATTTAGATACACTATGGACTTTTTATAGGAAAAACCTCTTGTGCTCAGCTGATCCAAGGAGACCAATAGGAAGCTTTGGGTTATCACTGTGAGTTTTGGCCAGAGGTACAGGCAGTGTTTACTTTTCATCAACTCTCTTCAAATGCATTGAGAGTCCTCTGTGATAGGTGAGAAAAAGAGAGAAACAGAAGTAAATAACCTTCTTTTTTCTCTTCTCCTCCCAGCTAGACTGTGGTCCCTCCTAAATAGGGTTATAATGTATGCAATTGGGTATGGCCAATATGTTGTGGTATTTCATGGTAAAATCTATGCAGGTAACCTGTTGGGATCTGGTATGCCAGTGACATCTTTCTTATCTAAAATGTCAAATTTCTGAGATAGTGAAAGCAACCCCTAGTCATAGTACTCCTATGATCAAAGAAGATTGAAATTTATGGCAGTCTTATAGATTTAGTGCGGTTTATGTAGGGTATATTTCAAACACAAGGGGGAAATTATGAATGAATGCATATCAGTTAAAAGCAGTGAGAGATTACTCAACTATAAAACTTTGTTGTTTGTGTTTCAGAAGTCGACTGCTTAACGATACGTTACTTATTAATGGCAGTTGACACCACTATGCAAATGCCTCTTGAATATTGCAAATATTGTTGTATTAGAGCTTTTACAGCATCAGTATTCCCTTGGTAATGTCACTTTCTCCTGTGCTTGGAAAATACCTTTTCATTAAAGTTTATTCATGAGGCTTATCTTAGCAGATGCAGTGAGCAGAGGCTTTTAACTCAGTGTCATCCAAGGTCCGGAGGTGCTAACATCACCTGGGAGCTCGTCAGAAATGCAGAATATTGAATTCTTTCTGAAACTACTCAGTCATTTTTTATATGCACATTAAAGTTTGGGGAATTTCTTTTGTAGAGAGGACAGAATGTTGACTTGAGAGTTCCGAAATCTAATTCCATCATCAACTTTACTTCTCTAAAGCAAAGAGACAAATTCCATCATCAACTTTACTTCTCTAAAGCAAAGAGACAAATTCCTTATTGGCATTACTGATCATTTTCTATTCCTTGAATGTGTAGTCATTCTTTTCATTTTATTCTTATAATACATTAAGGGATCACTTAACAGAGAAGATTAGCTTGGAAAGACATATTATAATTAACTGGAAAGTTAAGATTATTGTTGCCAAGAAGTCAGTAAATATCCCTCTCCCCTTTCCTTATCCTTTTCATCTGTCTTTTCTATCTTCCTCATGAATTCCCACCTCTGCTCCTAACTCAATCATTTCTGAAATCCTTGCTTTTCTTCCTAGATCAGGGGTATGTGTAAATCGATAATGGGTATTTCCAAAGTGTTTTGTTTTCCTAAATTCTTTGTGAACGTTCAAGTTATTGGTCTAATTTGCAGCCCTGCCCCTACGGCTATTAGGCGGACTTGGATTTTGCTCCAGGAAAAAGTTACCATACCATTCCTGATCTTTAGCTTTCCAAAAACATAAGCGAATGTCTACATGATTAGTATGTTCTGGTAAATTCTTTTATGGTGGGCTATTTTTTTCACTTTATCTTCTTTCGTAAAGTGGAAGTTACAGTCCATGTGTAGAAATCTGGAGAATAAGTTCGGGTAATTCAAAGCCATTAGAACCATTAGCTTTGACTCCAGTTAAGCCAAATAAACAAATCTCAGTTCAAGTAGGAGGGGAGCTGCTCTTCCTGCCTTTTAAGGTTTGGGGCCTCACCATCACTTACTCAGTGGTTTCAACATTATGTTTACTCTACTTCAGCAGGTCAGAGGCAGTAGCACTTACACTGTTAACAGCTCCTTTGCAAAGCCATGGATATTGTTGAATTGGAGCTGATGAGAGACCATAGGGACGGAGTGCGACCCTTGGTAGCTCTGCAGCTCTATCAAGGGCCTTGAGTTCCTTTTCACCATCTCAGATGGGCACTGTCAGATACGAGGAGAGCCAGTTGCCTGAGAACGTAAATGATCACAAATCCATCACCACCTCGGGAAACATAACTTGATATGACAGTAACAATGGCAGCTGGCGCTATTCTATGTCCAGGCTAATTCTAAGTACTTGATACGGACTGGCTCACCTTATCCTTGTGAGGATCCTGTGGGGTGGATATTTGTACTTTCCCCATTTTGCTGATGAGGAAACACAGGACCCCCAGAGGCTGATAGCTTTCCCAAAGTCATACAGCAGTGGTAGCCTGAATAGAAACTCAGAGCCAGCTCTAATGCCATTTATTCATTTATTCATTCATATCCAATTTTTTACTTCTCGCTCTGTGCTGAGGACTCTTTTAGATTCTTGGGATATGCCAGTAAACTGAAAAAGATCCTGTCTTTGTCATTTGTATATTCATGTGTGTGTGTCTTCCTCTTGCCCCTCCTCCCAACACACACATACACACACACACACAAACTGACTCACAAACACACACACACACACACACACACACACACACCAATTCAGTAAACCATGCAGCTCGTTACAAGGCGTAAAGCTCTCTGAATAAAGAAAATTGTCGGTTTAAGAAAACTGGGAATGTGGGAGGAGGGTATCACATACGAATTAGAGCAGGCACTGTGGGCCTTCTTGAACATTTGGCATTTAGACCAAGACTGAAAGGACATGATGGGCTGGACTTTGAGGACCCAGGGAGAGTGCTGGCTGCTACTTTTAACCAGTATTAAACTGAGGTGCTACAGAAGTCCCCCCTATCTCCTGGGGATACGTTCTAAGACCACCAGTGGATGCCTGAAACCCAAATAGTGCCGCCCCCTGTTTCTATCATTCAGAACATATTTCTGTTCATTTCTTCCATTCACAAATTTATCTCCCTTTCCATCTTAGTTCAGCGTTTATCAAGCACTGTGATACAACAACAAAACTAGCAGGAACTATTTTTCTTTGCAATTTCACAGGTAGAAGATTCATTCTTTCTGTAGATCTTGCAACCTCAGCATAGGATTCTTTCTCCTCATTAAGTCAAGGACTTTCACTTTTTCACACAAAAGAAGCACTTTCTGGCTTCTTTTTTTTTAATTTTAAAGATGTGGGGTACAATTCAGGGTTAGGTATACAATGTTCATTATGCAGGTGCCCTTATTGATGAGGTGTGCCCCTCCTTCCCCAGCAGATTGCCACTACTGCCAATCCCGCTTCCCCCGTCCCTCTTCCCTGAGTTTCCTGCTGCTGCCAATCCTTTTCTTAAAGTATTATGATAATTGTTCAAGATTCACTTATGAGTGAGAACACGTGATACTTAGTTCTTTGTTTCTGTGAAAGATCACTTAGTATTATAGACTCTAAGTCCATCTAGGTTGCTGTAAAGTTCATGATTTTGTCCTTCTTTATGGCTGCATAATATTCCATCGTGTATATGTACCACATTTTAAAAATCCAGTCCTCTTTCAGTGGGCAGCAGCGTTGGTTCCATGTTCTTGCTACTGTGAACAATACTGTGACAATCATACGTGTGCAGGTATATTTTTTATAGAGTGATTTGAATTCTTCCCCCTAGTAGGGGGATTGTGGGGTTGTATGGAAGGTCGATTTTTAGATCTTTTAGGAATTGCAACACTGTTTTCCACAGAGGCTGTACTAGTTTACACTCCCACCAACAGTGTAGAAGTGTTTCTTTTTTGCTGCATCCTCCCAGCATCTGTTGTTTTTTGAGTTGTTGACGATAGTCATCCTGACTGGAGTTTGGTGGTATCTCAGTGTGGTTTTAATTTGCATTTCTTTGATGACTAGTGAGGCTGAGCATTTTTTCATGTATCTGCTGGCTGCTCGTATGTCACCTTTTGAGAAGTGTTTAGTCATATCTTTTGCCCACTTTGTAATGGGATTGTTTGTTTTTTTTCTTTTTGGCACATTTGAGTTCCTTATAGATCCTAGATGTTAGGCCTTTGTCAGACATACAGTTGACAAATATTTTTTCCCAGTCTGTCGACTGCCTCCCCGCTCTCTTGATGGTTTCTTTGGTTTTGCAGAAGATTGTCAGTTTGATGAGGTCCCACTTGTCTAATTTATCTCTTATGGCATGGGCGTTTGGGGTTTTGATCAGGAATTGGTTGCCAGTTCCAATTTCCGTGAGGGTGTCTCCTGCATTTTTTAAGTTTCTTATAGTTTGAGAATTTTCATTTAGGTCTTTGATCGTTTAGAGTTGATTTTTGTGTATGGCGATAGGTAGGGATCTTGTTTTAATCCTCTGCATGTGGTCAGCCAGTTTTCCCAGCACCATTTACTGAATAGATTCTCCTCTTCCCAGTGGTTGATGGTGGAGGCTTTGTCAAAGATAAGTTGGTTGGGAAATTGAGATTTTGCTTCTGGAATCTCTATCCTGTTCCATTGGTCTATATGCCTGTTCTTGTACCAATACCAGGTTGTTTTGATTATTGTAGCTTTATAATAGAGTTTAAAGTCTGGGAGTGTGATACCTCCTACTCTTTTTTTCTTTTTTTTTTTTGCTGAGAACTGTTTTGGTGATTCATGGTTGTTTATGATTCCATACGAATTCCTGTATTGTCATTTCCAGGTCTGAGAAGGATGCTGCTGGTAGTTGATAATTCAATGGGTATCTGACTTCTTGACATATTGGAATCACCAGTGTCACTCCTTTTGCATACTCTTAAGTAAAATAAGAGTGATTTGAACACAGACAATGCAATATTTCCATAGTTGGTCTGATCACCAAGTTGGCTACTAAGTGACTAGTGGGCAGGTAGCATCTACAGTGTGGAGATGCTGGACAAAGGGACGATTTATGTCCCAGGAGGGTGTGAGGTTTCATGACACTACTTGGAAGGACTAAAAATTTGAAACTTAGGAATTGTTCCTTTACTATTTTTGGTCCGTGAGTTACTGAAACTGTGGGTTACTGAAACTGTGAAAAGAGAAATCATGAATAAGGGGAAACTACTGTACACCTTCTGCTTGTCTTATACAGTTCAAACTGTTATAACAAAGTATCAAAGACTAGGTGGTTTATAAACAACAGAAATTTATTTCTCACAGTTCTGGAGTTTAAAGTCTGAGACCAGGATGTCAGCATGGTCAAGTTCTGGTGAGGGCTGTCTTCTAGATTGCAGCTTGCCATGACCTTATATCCTCACATGGCCTTGGTGGAAAGAGAGCAAGCCAGCTTTCTGACCTCTTCCTTGAATGGCACTATGAGGTTCTACCTTTATGACCTAATTAACGCCCCCCAGTAGGCCCACCTCCAAATACTGTCACAATGGAATTAGGGTTTCAACATGCATTTTTGGAGGATGCAAACATTTACTTCTTTGCAGTGTTCGAGGGTATTGTTTTGTGCAAAGAACAACTATATCAGTCTTCTGTAGTCTGCTGTGACTGGAGCTGTCAGTCTGGCCACTGTGGATATTTTTTTTTGCCAAAATTCTTTGCTGATATGCTTCATTCAGTTATACCAGATAATTTGTGGCTTAGTTTGGGAGAAGGGAGGAGGAGGCTCAGAATATGTTCTTCCAAGATAGTGTCCTG
>NW_007256239.1:14521-25132 GCF_000164805.1 Carlito syrichta | reverse complement strand
TTTTGCCTCAAGCAAATAATCTCATTCTGATGCAAATCAGAAGATAGGAAATGATACTGTCCCGCTGTTAGGTTCAAATAAAAGCATTAGTGCAGCTAACATTACCATCTTTGGTCTAACAACGAGAAGATATTTTCAAAGATTTGGGGGCACTTTCTGCACATTCAAGACAAAACAGAAAAGAAAGGCAACATTTCTTTCTACTTAGGAATCAACTCACATGAGCTTTGTCTTAACTCTCTCTGCCCTTTGAAACAGAATGAATCCTGGATTGATTTTGAATAATGAAGAATCACTTTTGCTCTTAGCCCATATCCACTGGTATCTTACGAAGCTGCTTAGACAACTTTGCTTGGCTGTTTGACTGGTAGAGCCTTCCAGATATTATGCATTTAACATGCCCTTAGGGTTGTATTAAAATATGTGACAGCATCTGGAATGAAATCTAGAGTGAATAAATTCCTTGTATGAATGAAAAAGGGAATAAATTATGTTTAGAAACTTCATACAGATGTTCTTCAACTTATGATGGGGGGGTTACATTCTAGTTAACTAAATATCTTAAGTTGAAAATGCCTTTGATACACCTAACCTGCTGAACAGCATAGGTTAGTCTAGTCTACCTTGAATGTGTTCAGAGCACTTACGTTAACCTACACTGGGGCAAAATTATCTAACACAAAACCTGTTTGGTAATACAGTGTTGAATATCTCATGTAATTTATTTAATGTATACTCAAGATGGAAAACAGAATGAATGTATGGGTACTTGAACTACGGGTCCTACTCAGTGTGTTTGGGCTTTTACATGGTAAAGTTGAAAAATTGTAAGTCGGAGGACTGTCTATACTCTTAAAAAAATACTTGAAGAGCTGTCATGTTGAAAATTAGATTTCAGATGCTAAACAAAGACCAATGTGTATAAGTTACAAGAAGATAGATTTGGCTCAGTCACCTGTCTAATGATTAGAGCTGTCCAATCCATAGCTGGGCTACCTAACAAGGGAGTGAATCCTCTGAAATGGAAAGGTGGTGATCACGGTAGAGGAGTTTGTGCTAGAGATCTGCATCGAGTGAGGGGATCAACTATCTGACCCTAAACCAAGTTCCCTTGCAAACATGCTGTCCTGTGCGATTATGCTTGATAAAGGGTAATTATTTGGTTCTAACTCATGCTGCTACTTTTTTTCTCCTTAATATATCTCTGTCATTTTAGTTAGTTGTTATAAAAATACTCCCCTCACTTTTTCTAAGTTAATTCTGTGTGTATGTTATATGTATGTGTTTATGTCTTTCTAAATATATTTATATATTAATTGGCAAATCTATTGGTTTTATTTATTTCCCTTCCTTCTGTGGGATATAATCTTCTGTACCAAAAATTGGGTTTGATAAACGACTTCCTGTTTTCACTACAGTAATGGATGCCAACTACAGTGTTATGTTACTTTTATAATTGCCTTAAAATATGTAGATCTATTAAACTTGAAGGAAGACCCTTAATTGTGCTTATGCTGATTGTCTTGAATAAATGTATTTAATTTTAAATAATACTATTGCTTGGTTTTATCGGTCAGTGATGTTTGATCAGAAGCTACAAATTGACTAGAACCATACAAAGAGAGCATCTTCCTCAGGAAGCTCTGAGACACTTTTGTAGAGCACGGTGTCTGCTTTAAGGGATGCAGTGGCAGTTCTTTCACGTGGTAATAAAGTCAGTGTCAGTGGAACTTCCCCAGAATGTAGCTTTGTGAAATGTTGTTATAGCTACAGAAATTCAGGCCCCTCTCTTTCACCTGCTTACTGTGTTAATCTCTCAACAGAATAAGACATGCTCTAGGGAAGTTCAGTCTAACTGAGAAGTTAGGCATGGAAGCCGGTGATTTCAGAAGAAGACAGTAATCTTCTTGATTCACTGGAAGACTCTATTTCCCCAGTGTGTTAAAATGAGAAGTGAAAAGTGCACCTAAGAATTCAGTTACCCTCTAAATAATGACAACCACTGGTACTGTATACAGTTCTCGAAATATCTAAAAGATGTGAATTTTCTGAAAACAAAACCCAAAAAAACCCAGGTTAGTTGTGGGAGGAGTATGTGTTTTGACTCATGGGAGAAACTAAATATTTTGTTTAGAGTCTCTCCCTAGTTATTCTGGAAAATCTTCATGTTCCACTGCTCATATGGTTTAGTTCATGAAAGTGATTCCTGTGGTCTTCACGTTAAGTGAGGACTTGGGTATGTTGCAGCAAATGGACAGAAAACCTTGGCCAGACTGTGTGCTTTCTAAGACTGCACACTGCAGTAAAGGACAGGGGAAGCCTGTGAGTATACTTGCAAAATGTGCTGGTTAATACCCCAAAGAGGTGCAGCTTTAGCACTTTTAACATGAATAAATCACTAAGCATCTCTGAACTTTCCTCGATAATGAAATATAAACACATGGTCAATATTTTTCTCATTCCATGGTTGAGGAAGTGTGGACTTTTTCTGGAGTTGTAAATCTCTATTAGGTTGTGCATTAGACGTGCTCATTCTATCAATTCCTATTTAAATTCTTAAACCAGTAACAAAATGAGAAACAGTTGTTAACACTGCATGAACTCATAGCTGTAACGTTAGAAGCCTTGAGAAGTATGTAGAAATGTTATTAAAACATTTTTTGTTTGCTACCCTTTCTGTGGTAAATTCCTTTGCTGCATTTTTCCATGCAGATGCAGCAGTGGAAATAGAGTCAAAATTTCTAGAGAAAAATTTCAGGAATTTCTCTTATACTTGTGGATTGATCTTTTTACTGCAAGTAAGTCACTTTTTAGCAAGGTGGAGAAGTCAGGCAACGTCTACTTCTATGTGCAGTTGAACCTTTTGGTTCTATTGAGTACTTAGGTCAAACCATGGAAGTGTCTTGGTTTTAAGTCCAAGATCAACGCTAGGCCTTCTGTGTCCTGACTGTCAGTGATCTTTTACAACTAAGTGTGGGGAGGAAGAAATAACTTAAGTACAAAGAGGGGAGAAGAGAACAAATGAAGGGAGAATGGTCATCAATTGCTCTGAAATGTAAAAAGAAGAAAATCAATGTCCTACTTAACTCTCTTTTCTTTAAAAAAATTAATCATAGAACAAAATAAAATAGATTATTAATAGATATTAATAAATGAGTAGTAACGGATATTATCAAAATGATTATTAATAGGTATTATTAATAGATATTAATAGGCTTGGCTATTGCCAAGTTTATTATAATTTAACAATTTTAATAATAGTAGGCCGGGCATGGTGGCTCAAGCCTGTAATCCCAGCACTTTGGGAGGCCAAGGCGAGAGGATCGCCTGAGCCCACGGGTTCGAGACCAGCCTGGGCAACATGGTGAGACCTTTTCTCCACAATAAATCAAAAATTAGCTGAGTGTGGTAGCCCGCGCCTGTAGTTCCAATGAGTTGGAAGGCTGAGGCGGAAGGATCACCTGAGCTCAGCAGGTCAACGTTAGGGTGGCCATGAGCATGCCACTGCACTCCAGTCTGGGCAACGGAGTGAGACTCCAACTTAAAAAAAAAAAAAGTAGCAACAGTTATTGAGCAATTATTAGGTGCTGCTTCCTCTCCTGACCACCTTATACACAGTCATTCATGGAGTGCTGAGGACACCAGTGAGGCAGGCACTGATCATCGCACTCGACAGACACTGAAGCTTAAAGGCTGACTCCCTCCATGAGGCTGACACAACTGGTGAGTGACTGAATCACACCCTGTGGCTGCTCTGTGGGCCATGCCCTTCTTCACCATCCCTGTGACCCACATTTTGGTTGCAGCAAAATCTTCCCCAATCTTTGTTTTGTTTGTGTGTTTCAAAGAATTACAGTGAGTGAAAATTGCACCCCCCACCAAAGTGTCAGATTTATGGACTAGGTGATCACAAATGAAGGACATCTTCTGAAGGAAACTTCCAACGCATTTTGCATGACTCTCCAAAGGACAAATTAACTGCTCGTTAGGCAACAATCTGCTGACAAATTGGCAGGCTATCTAGTGTTTCTAATAACTTTAGCATAAAAAATAATTAGCATATTCTTTAGGGTCTGCAAAGTAGAGCTGAGAGGCTGTCCTAAAGATTCTCTGGGACATTATTAACTTTTAATTTATTTTTGCACAGAGATAACCCTTTACCTGGGATAGCCACCTACACACACACACACACACACACACACACACACACACACACACACACGCACACAAAACTAATGTGTGAGAAAAGTGCACACATTTTCTTTCCTTTCTAAATAATTTCTAATTTATATCTTGCATTTTCCTCTAGTTTTAAAGTTGTGGATTTAAAACAATGGTTAACATGGGGAATTATTCCAACATATATTTGAGAATTTACCCCTCTTTTCAACAGCCTGTGAGAGGCTTCTTCATGATAATGTCCATGAAATTGCTTTGGAAACTATAAAGCATTTAAGATATTAATCTTTTCTGTCATCACAGGAACAATGGGAGTGTGTCTATCATTATCCCCAGTATATAAGTAAGGAAACTGAGGCTTTTGCAGAGTCAATGACTTGTCTTGATTTTACAGTGAATATTAGGTGGGGTCATTCTATTTTAAATGTAGTACACTATCCATTATACCATTGCTCTTCCTTAACTGCTGCAAGAAAAAAAATTGTCCTGGGGGTTTATCACCAGGATTTCTTGGCAGTGTTTTAAATTGTTTGTACTTAATGATGAAAATAGGGACCTGCAAATAAAAATGGATCCTTTAACTGCTCTTCTAGTTCTCCTAGGCTTAGAGAGGCCAATTTTCTTGCTGGTCATCTCAAGACATGGGGCCACAGCCCAGGAAGCAGTTTCACAATGATAGAATTATGATAATGAGAATGCAGAGTGAATTATTGTTAGATAAATGTTCATGACAAAATGACATTGCTCATTAGGGTGCACTTGCTAGTTAATAAAACTCAGCAGCAACAGGGACTCACTCCCTCCTCCATGAACCTTTGTTTGGGACATTAAGAGAAAGTTACTTTTATTGTCACGAAGAATTTATTGTCGGAAAGATAGAGAATCAGCTCTAAAACTAGAGAACCCGGCATCCCTGGGTCCTCCAAATCTCTTTAGCCTTCTCATATTCTTTGCTGTTGAATAACCATATTTTGCAGAGGTCTTTGGAAGTATTTAGGTCCTGGGGTAAGCACTTTGGGATGCGTTGATATCAGTATTCACTGTGGTTCTATCATTGTCGAATGGAAATCCATCTTCTCACTTAATCTTTAAAGGCTTTAGTTTACATCCACTGTCCTCTAGTTTAACCTCTATATCTTTTTCAATTTTCTGTTTGTTAATATTTATTCATTGCTACTATAAGTTCGTTCTAATGAACAAAATGAAAAGGAGAAAAATAGAAATGCTTTATAGTTTTCAAAACAATTTCGTGGGCATTTTCATGAAGAAGCCTCTCAGAAGATGGTGAAAAAGAGGGGCAAATTCTCAAATATATATTGGAACAATTCCCCATATTAACCATTATTTTAAATCTTTTTGTTCATTCTAATGTGACTATAACTCTGTTCATACTGTAGGTCCTCGGTATAGTTTTATTAAATGAATAAATGTAGATGAATCTATAGCTATGATCTTTACTGGGTCTTTAAAAGAAGCCCGTGAGTAGCCCTATTATATTTTCTGTGAAACTTTCTAGAATTGTACATTTTACTGAAAAAAAAGTAGCCCTGCACATTATGCTTTTTCTGAGGATATTCTAACTTGAAATTTCATTTTTAACAATGTAATTACATCTCGTTATGGGTAAAGATAGTTTAGCTTGCATATTTAAGGGAAAATGGGACATAAATTTTTAAGCATTGCTGAAGACAATTTCTTAAGGCTTTTCATCCTCATCAATTTATTGTATTGTTGACTTAAATATTTTCAGTGATTAGCATTGAGCAGGGCTGCTACTGTGTATTTTTTTTATTAAAAATTATATTGCTTTGTACAGTTTATTTTATCAGACTTGGATACTGGGTTTATATGATAACTTAAGTAAATCATTAATCTAGAAAACATTTTAAAATTTAATCTTTAAGTTCATAAATAATTTCTTTAGCTTTATGTTCTCTGGTTTAAAGAGTCATAGGCTTATGAATGCTTTTAAATATTGATCAAATTTCTCTTGGGCCTTTGCATTTCTATTTTTCTTCTTTTTGTTTTACAAAATATAAAAAGTCATGTGTGTCTGCTATAATTGGAATCGTTTTTAGTAGATCTCTGGCTGCTCACATTACTAAAATCAGAAGTGAAGTAGTCAATGTAAGAAAAAAGGGAAAACAGTAATGATCTGTGTGATATGTGCATACACATGAGAATAGATTTAAATACTTCTTTCCTACAAATTGAGCAAACTCCATTATTCCTCACATCTATTTGTTTTCTATCAATGGTGAGAAATACAGTATCTTTTTATAAAGAATTTAAGAAATACAATTAAAATTAAAGTCTTATTTAATAACGTGATATCTGTTAGGGGAATAGCTTCGGATAAAAAGCCATTGTGATAATCAAGCTAAAGAAGAGGGAAATAGCCTACCCGACTCATGAGCCTTTTGAGAGGGACTTTGAGGTGATGGCAACTGCCTTGTGAGCAAAGGACTTGCAGTGGCCACGTTGAAGGAATCCAGCTGTGACATGATCTCTGCTTTCCGTTTGTTTAAACTACATGTGTGTTCAGACCAAATGGATGGATGTGCTGGCTTGTTGGTGGAGAGGATTTTGTGTCACACGACACTGAGCCTGGTTGGCTCTGGTTTTGAAGTGCCAGAGTGTAAATTCAGATTCATAGGCGACATTCACATTTGTTTCTTGCTTTTTTGATTTTGAAGATCAACAGCTGTTCCATTGGTCAGAAAGATTTATGTGGCCTTGTTTGGAGAATATACCTTGTGCCTGCTATTATGAAAGTAAGTTTCAAGAAATGGCATTTCTTTTCTGAACAGCTTACTTTTCACATTTCATTTTGCATCCACTTTGCATATTTCATTATATTTTGATAATTTTCTCTGTATTTTCCCTCTCTCTTGAAAGACCTCTCCTGTTGATTACCCTGCAAGCTTGTTTTGAGAGGCAGTATTTCCTTAGGGAGTCTTTCTGCACTCCTAAAGCCGTAACAACATGAATTGAGCAATAAAAAACCAATTCCCTCCCCTTGGTTGTGCTTCAAATAGTCATTTCTTTGATACTGGCTAATAAAAACAGGAAAAGGATCATTTTTAAATCTTTGGTTGGGGTTGCTTTACTTCCAATAAGGAAAATTGCCTCACAAGGGGGAGCATGGGTAATAAAGATACAACTAACTAAGTAATTGTATTCAGTCTAATGTGGAAATTCCCAAGTTGCTGCCTGCAAATCTAATTTAATCTTGTGTGTCCACTGTAGTGTGTGGATTTGAATTTGCTCTTGCTGAAGATCATCCTTTCACGTTTAACAAAGGTGAACTTCAAAGGCCTTCTGGAGATTTTTGATGCCCTCCCCCATTAGGAATACTTGTAAGCTCTGTGGCAGGTAACAAAAGGACTTTGGACATTGACCACGAGTGAAATATGGAGTAGAATTGTGGATATTAGAGTGGTGAAAGTGACCTCAAAGCACCTTACAGAGAAAGAGATTGAGGCACAAAGAAATGAAACAGCTTTGCCAAGGTCATACAGACAGAAGAGCTTTAGGATACCAACATTGATTTCCTTAGTCCAGCTGTTTCTTTTTAATCCATTTCTCTCTTCCTCACCATGCTGCTTCTTTTTAAAAATTAGTTTCAGAAGATGTGAGATGAATAGAGTGACTGTCCTAGTTGTTTGTCCAGATAGCCCCTTCAGGACTGACAAGCTCCTGCCCCCAGTTGCACAGTGTTGGCCACCAACAGCTCCCAGCCTAGTACTTCTCCAGAAATTACTCTCACTCAAGACAGGGAGTTGGGGTTCTGGGGAGCCCATGTCCAATGACTAGTACAATTTGGGACAACTTTGAAGGGCTATCTTGGGTCCAGATCTCCCCATAGAATTGTCTGAATCTCACACTGCAACTGCATCACAGACCAGCTTCTCTCTCTGTTCAGTCTGCTTTCTCCCCTTGGCTTTTGTAAGTGTGATTCCTGAAGGCATTGCCCAATAAACCGCCTGCTCTCAGATCATCTCACAGGCAATTTACCAGGGAACAAGCTCAAGAAAACAAAAAAAGTTGGGAGAGAATGCTATTCCGGAAGTGGTCATGGACAAACAGGATGCCACAACTGGGCAAATCACCTTCCTCCTGGGAATCCCAGCTGTCCTTAAAGGAGGACTTCAGCTGACAATTAAGAGCGGTCCACTGTTTTTTCTGCTTGGGAACCTAGTCTAGTCCTTTCATTTTCTAGATGAGGAACTCAAGCCCTGTACACTAAGGTGACCTGACCAATAGCACACAGCTAATTGGCAAAAAAGCGAAACAAGGTTATCGTTCCTGGCTGCTGCTATTGGTGCTGTTTTTGAAGCACCATCCTGGAACTTGGGCAGTTGTTCTGTTGCTGTAACTCAGAATTGACTGCAGATGGGTCTAGAGACCATTTGTCTGATCCATTTGTTCAACTCTGGTGCTGAAATCATACATCTTCATTCCTATGTCATCCTATTTTGCTGATCATCCACTGTTCTTTGAACAGTCAGCTCTGAGACTCACCATAGTTGTTAGTAGAATAGTGAATAAAATAGTGAAAAAGCAGCAGATGGTTATAGTTGCTATTGTCTGAAATCAGCACTTCGTGTTACTAGCTATTAAGAGAATTGGGGAATATGCGATGCTTATTAAATGAGGGACCAATGGCGAGAATGGATTCATTAGATAGATGAACCATGCAGGAGTGTGTTGAATCATAAGCAAGATGAAAAATGACTACAAATTAATTTGTAGTTTCATGATCATCCTAAATAGTTTATTCGTCATTTTATTATGCTCGAATAATGTTCCACTGAGATTATCAAATCATTATAAACTCAGAATTGCTATGATCCTGAGAAATTTGTAATTAATTGAAAAGCAAATTATTAGCTTATTATTATCTAGTTTTCCTTGCAAAATTAACTAGCTACTCTATTAGAAAACATTCTTCCACTCCCATTGTCTGTAAATTAAGTCAAAATTTTCTTTATCTGATACTCAAGGCTCTATGCATGCTGTAATCAGATTCACTCTCCAGCTTTCTTTCTGTCTACTCTTCTTTTTTTGTTTTTTGATCAAACCACTTTTAATGATGGAGAGAAAGACACTAATATCTCCCCTTTGTGTTCTTGACATTTTACTTTCTTAGGGAGCTCTGGAGCCTATAGCCCTGGAGGAGATGCCACCATTCAAGTCAGTCGACAGCAAAACCCTCACAGTCTTCTCCTCAGAACTCCCATTCCAAATGATCCTATGTTAAGAGTAAATACTTTAGCCGGGCTCAGTGGCTCAGCCTGTAATCCCGCGCCTTTGGGAGGCTGAGGTGAGTGGATTGCCTGAGCCCGCGGGTTCGAGACCCGCCTGGGCAGCGAGACCTCATCTCTACAATAAATCAAAAAATCAGCTGGGCGTGGTAGCGTGCGCCTGTAATTCCGGCTACTTGGAAGGCTGAGGCGGAAGGATCGCCGGAGCCCAGCAGGCGAGGCTGCAGTGGCCGGGAGCGGCCACTTCACTCCAGTCTGGGTGACAGAGTGAGACCCCAACTCAAAAAAAAAAAAAAAAAAAAGAGTAAATACTTTATCTCAATACAAGATGGAGAGGCAGGGAGGACACCACCTGGAGCTCATCACCCCACTTCTGGGACTCTTAAGAACCAGACAGTGGCAAAGATATAAGCCCTGGCAGAACGGGGAGGATTAGGGTCTTGAAAGAGGAAGATGAGGAATGTACAAGAGGCCATCGAATAAAAGAGGGAGTTATCTAAAACTAGAAGCACACTAGTGCTAGGAAATCCCCCATGATACCTGGTGCACTGTTACACACTATGTCACTATCAGCCCAACAGAATATTTACGAGAATGTTCACATTCACAAGAATCTGAGGTCTTCTCCTTTACATCTTGTTCCTGGGAACTTATGTGATAAAGAAAGGGACACAACATCAATAAGGGTACCTGATCTCAAACCAGACAAAGTGGGGACCCAAACTTTACCTGTGTGGTGACCACTTGTATACCTAATCCTGAATTGTACTCCACATCTTTAAAAAAGGAAAAAAAAAAAAAGAAAGAAAGAGAGTCTGCTCTTCCATATGTACTCCATGCTCTGGCCAAGCCAGGAAATTCAGTGTTTCCTAAACATACCTTTTTTCCCCACTAGCTTTGTGTCAGTTGTCATGCTTTTTTTTTTCTTGAAATATTCTTCCTAGGATTGCCTGAGCCCGCAGGTTAGAGACCTGCCCAGGCAACTTGGTGAGACCTCATCTCTACAATAAATCAAAAACTAGCCAGGCATGGTAGCACGCACCTGTAGTTCCAGCTACTTGGAAGGCTGAGGCGGAAGGATTACTGGGCAGGTTGAGGATGCGGTGGCCGGGAGCATGCCACTGCACTCCAGTCTGGGCAACAGAGTGAGACTCCAACTCAAAAA
>NW_007256239.1:1744-14392 GCF_000164805.1 Carlito syrichta | reverse complement strand
TTTTGAGTTGAAGTCTCACTCTGTCGCCTAGACTGGAGTGCAGTGGCTGCTCCTGGCCACTGCAGCCTCTTCCCACTGGGCTCCGGCGATCCTTCCGCCTCAGCCTTCCGAGTAGCTGGAACTACAGGCGTGTGCTACCACACCCCGGGTCATTTTGATTTATTGTAGAGATGAGGTCTCGCCAAGTTGCCTGGGTGGGTCTCGAACCCGCGGGCTCAAGCAATCCACTCACTTCAGCCTCCCAAGGCGCAGGATTATAGGCTGAGCCACCGAGCCCGGCTCAATGCTCACTTTTAATAATGAAACTTGATTTGATTTCCCTTAGATATAGCTTTGCTTATAATACTTAACCTTTTACCCTGAGAAAATATGGCAGGTACTCCCAATTGCATTTGCTGTTTCTTCCCTCTGAGCCACCATGACATGGTATTTGTGTGGAATTTTTATGTCCTACTTTGTATCTAGTTACTTGCATGTCTTTATTCCTATAAACATTTAGAGTTGTCTATGTACCAGAATCTGTGTTAGATATTAGGAAGTTAAAATATATATAAGACATTGTTCTTGACTTAAGGGGCCTTCAGTCTGGCACATAGAATATAATAAAGAACTAGAGGAGCCCTAAATGGCAAAACTGAAGTATGCAGTGGGAAACACCAACCTAGTCATGGTGAACGTTGGCTGAGGATGTTCACAAGGACTTCTTATCTGATGTGACCTGGAATTGAATCTGGAAAGGTAGAATCAACAGGGCTTAGTGATGAATTGGCTGAAGGGGTTGAGTCAATGCAAGACTGTAGAGGCCTTCATCCTCCTGTAGAGAGAGGACTCTGGCTTGGGCGGTTGGGTACCTCCTGGGCTCCCACACTGTAACTTTCTGATTACCTGAGTTTCACTTGAGTTGGTTGTTAAGGCCAGCAGATTTAATCTGGTCTTTCATGTCTCCTTGAGTCATACCACCCAGAATCTGAGAGAATTTTTCAGGGACTGATATACTTGGGCATTTATTCCTCTAGTTTGTTTATTCCTTTATGAATTTGTTTAACTTGCACATATGTATTAATCTCCTTCTTTGTGTCAGCACCAGTTTGGCCTGTCCATGAGATAATGATAAATACAACTTTTAATTGTCCTCTGGGAACTTAAGGATCTTGGTGAGCCAGGGGAGCCTACACTGGGGAGGGAGAGCCTACAGTGGGGTTTCTGGGTAAGCGGCACTGAAGCTGACCAGAGAGATTTAGAATCTGGGCCTTGCTACTTATGAGAGAGGTGACCTCAGCAGAGTTTCCTCTGAGAGTTAGCTATGTCATTATCAACCTCAGAAGCTTACTTCTCATTATTTTTAAATTCTCCTGATTTGGCTCATTAAACTCATGAATTGGCTTTGAATACATTTTGCCAGAGATTTTCTAAGTAAAATAGGAAAAAAAAGTTGTTGTTGGAATTCGTTTTTGAGACAGGAATTTCCTGTCTATAGCTAGAAGAAGGTGTCACAGGAGAGCAAAGTTACACTCTATTCCTTCCTCTTTTGGAGAATCCCTTCGGATCAGCACTTGATGGAGGGAAGTTAGGATGTGGTTTATTTTTTGTTAAGTTTTCCTTTGTGAGTACTAATTGCATGAATGATGATTTTGTTATGGCAAATTGGGACATTCCTAGGAGGTGGAGAAATAGGATGTTGGTGTGATTTGAAGACAGACCTGGTATTAAAGGGAGTTATGTTCTAATTTGTAGAACATACAATAATGGACATTTTAATGGTTCTAAAGTTGGTAGAGGAAAATTTTTTTGTTTCAAAAGTCCTCAATTCAATAGGAAATACAGTTGTACCTAGACTGTGTGTGTATGTGTGTGAATAGTGTGTGTGTGTGTGTGTGTGTATATATATATATATATATACTATTTCAGTAGTTACAAGATCAAATTACATGCTGTGTGCAAGTTCTGCCACACTAACTTGCTATAATTTTAGTTTGTTTCCCCAAATCTAACACTATAAAAATGGAAAAGATAGCTGAATTTTCAAGGGTGATACAAAAGTAGTGATCAAGTTTCTTGAAGTGCAATATTTGCTGTATTTTTTTAATTGAAAATTACCTTTAGTTAACCAAGAACAAAAATGCCTCAGTTTTATCCTACAAGTTTTTTTTTTTTCTGTAAATGGAAAGAAATACAGTATCCTTCTGTCAGGAATTTAAGAAATAAAATTAGGGCATCCTTTGTTTCTTTAATAATGTGGTGCCTGCCCTATGCTCTCATGTATATCAGAGAAACCTAAGTTTTAAAAACTGGACAGGTACTAGAAATGACCTGGTTTACCACTCCAGTTCTGGGGAATCACAAGAAGCCCAGGTATCAAATGAATGAGAAGACTCCTGAAGAATCCCCTTTGAGGTACAACAGAGAGAATGGTTGCTCAAGGCACAGACTTGGATTCAGACCTCTCAGGTTTCAAATTGACTCAGGCGGTGGCTAGTTGCATGGTCTTGTGCAAGTTGGTTAACCTTTCTGTGCCTCAATTTTTGCATCTGGAAAATGGAGTCAAAAGCAGTTCTTCCCTTTGAGAGTTTTCAGGGGGATGGATTAAGCGAGAACATATAAAGTTTAAAGTGCCTGGCACAGAACAAGCACTACTTATTGGTCTACAATGATCCTGCCTTTCATAAAATCTAAGTTACTTTGATGCTGCTGCTTTCTTGAGCTCAGAAACATAACTGAAAACTTTCACACCATTATAATTCATGAATGCTGCAGTGATTTTCAGATCATATTGATTATAAGATGAAAGTATCTAATAAACAGTGAGGGATGTGGAGCTTAGCATTAATTAAGTAGGATGCTACTACTACTATTATTTAACTGACTTATGCAAAGTTCAAATAGAAGGCACATTGTCTAACCCAGCTCTGAGTGCACTATTCTACACTGTGCATCTGGGTGGTGTTTATAAACTATAGTTTTAAATGATTTCACTTTGGGAAGCGAAAATTTAAGCTATTTATTATGAGAATACAGAGCCTACTCCTCTTTGGATTATATACTTTGACTTAAAACCATTGAGACACTTAAGTTTTGTAGATCCAAGACTTAAAAGCAAGTAAGTGCAATACTCTTGTCTTACCGGAAAAAGGAGGATAAAGAAACTCCCAGATTCCCTTGAAAGAATTCTTGTCTTCTCATAGATTCTTTCAGAAAGAATATGTCGCTTCTCTTTACACTCACTTCCAGTCTTAGGGGAATGATGGAGCTGTGTATATTTCCCTCTATTTGTTATTGCTTTGTACTGGATAAGTTAAATCTTTTTAAACGACACGTTTCTTTGTTCTGAGCAAAGGTTCAGATTCATCAGAAGGTTTTAATAGTAAGGAGAAAATACGGTTTTCATTGCAGTTAAAGTCCATCCAAAAATAGAGTCTGGGATGTCCATTTGTTAAGATTACTAATAAAGTCACTCTGGGGCGAAAGGCACGTAAATTTTATATGTGTCTATTTAAATCCCCTATGGGAATGCCTAAATGAGGGCTTTTGTGAATACGTTTAAGACTTTGGGCATGACTTCTCGGTTTGATTGGCTCCATCATTAGTGTTTTATTATTCTTCCTGCTCTAACTGGTCTCTTCTGCCCCTTCCTTGCCCTCATCTGGTCTACAATTTCCCTTTCTCTCTTGTCCTTATCCTCTCTTGTACCACAACCACCTCCTCTACTACGCCCATCTCCTCTCTCTCTCTCTCTCTCTCCCTCCCTCCCTCTCTCCCTTCCTCCCTCTCTCCCTTCCTCCCTCCAAAGTTTGCATGTATTTGACGTTGGTTTCTGGGCATTGTGCCCAGTTTGATTTATTTGTTTCTCATAATTGTATTCAGAGCCCTAGTTACATGTTTCAGATCAGTGTTTCACATGGCAATTGTCTCCCTTATGACACAAGTGTTTTCCTGGAATTCTGTAGTGTTTTAAAAATACAAATGCAAACTTGACCTCTCCAATGTGGAGTTTTACAAAATGAGCACTCAAATCGTTCAGAAAGTATTCCAAATATCCCTAAATTAGATTTTACTGCCTCGGGTCTCTGTGTCATGGAATAAAAATAGTAACTGGTTGGTTAGCCTGATCGTTGCTAGCTGCTTTGCATTTCTCCTCAACAAAAATAATTCGCTTAGTTTAGTTTTATGATGATAGTGTGGAAGCATTCCAGGTGTTCTTCTTGCTGAAATATAAGCTACTGTTAGCTTTAAAATGTTGGTGCAACCTAAACACTTCGTACTTTAGTCTCAGCTCAAAATCTCTTTCTACTTTGAGAAAATTGTGATTTGAGGCTTTCTACTACTCGGTAACATTCTAGCAAAAACTCTGTGCTTTAAAGTCAGGGTCTTTTTATGATAATAATGGGTCTTCCTAATTGTTGCATATTCATACTTTTAGATGTTCCAGATGCTGCATGGTCCTATGGCTCTATAAAGTAGCAACTAGTAACTAGGTACATGTGACTTTTAAATTTAAATGATCTACAAGTAAATAAAATAAAAAATTCCCTTTTCCAGGCATACTAGTTATATTTCAAGTGATCCTTCACTACATATGACCACTATGTTGGGCAGCGTAGGAACAGAATATTTTCATCATTGAGAAAGTCCTATTGGACAGTGTTGTTAGACATTTTAAGTTAAGGTTAAATGTTGCTAATCAGAGCTCACTGAATTTTTTAGTAAAGCTAAGTTGTTTTAACAAGAAACTATAAAAATATAGCAAATGAAAGCATTAAAAAAATTCATAGAAGAGCTGGGAGGTGAGCAGTCCAGATTTTACATAGGGCTCTTCCCTATAAGTCATATAGGGATCATGGTTCCTTCTGTCTTTTTAGTCTATTATTGCCCATGGCATCCTCTGCACATATGTGTGTTCCAGTTTATAGGGGTAACAGAAAGAACTCCAGGGTGAGTGGCTTTTTTGTAGGTTGATAGTGACCCAGATGTTGTAGATACCACTTTTGCTCACATCCTGCTATCCCAATTGGCATCATGTATCCACACCCATGTATTTGCAAGTGAGGCTGAAAAGTGTGGCCTTCCCTCTGGTGATATGTGTGCCTCTGGAGCTATTTGTTTGGAAGAGGGGAGGCTGGATTTTGTGGAACAATCAACAGTTTTTTACAATATGAACTAATATTTAATATAGAGATGAGATATTTAAGGAGACAATTTATTTACCACAGTCAATTTGGGTATTAGGGAAAATGATATGGGGGTTTAATTGAGATGGTGTCTGACTCTCAGCTTTTATCATATTCTCATCTAAGCAAATATGGACACCAAACCACTAAACTATAGTAGAAAGTTTTGTACACTTGTTTTTGTTTTTTCATCTACTAAGAAGCCTGGGTGTGTGGAGTGGCTCAGTTCTGATTCTCAAGTGGGGCCAACAGGGATGTGACTCCTGAATGCTTTCTCTAGTGTTAGGTAGATTTTGAGATTAAAGACATTGATCCTTGCTGCTGTTAAGAATAAATAAACGATTTATGTTCCTCTGAGTATATTCCTAGAAGGGAGATTGCTGGATCATATGGAAGGTCAATTTTTACTTCCTTTAGAAATCACCACACTATTTATCACAGAGGTTGGACTAGTTTGTACTCTCACCAACAGTGTAGAAGCATCCCCTTTCAAGACACCTGCACATACATGTTTATTACTGTACTATTCCCAACAGTGAAAAAATGGAACCAACCTTATGGTCCGTTGAAAGTAGACTGGATAAATAAAATGTGGTACATATACATGATGGAATAGTACACATTCATAAAAAAAGACAAAATCATGGACTTCACAGCTAATTGAATGAGTGGGGCATAACAACACAAAGGGTGCCTGGTCCTAAACCAGAAGAAGTGAGGACCAGTTGGAGGCCCAAACTTCACCTACATGTAGGTTACTTATGTACCTAACCTTGACTTATATCCCATGTCTCTATAATATAGTTGTCTTTAAAACAAAAAGATTTCGGAACTCTTTGTTGATTTTTTTGCCTTGATAATCTATTTAGGGTTGTAGTGGGGTATACTCAGTGATCTATCACAAGAAAAAAGAACAGAGTACCATATGTTCTCACTCATACACAAACCCTGGACATTTACCATAATACTATAAGAAAGGGATTGGCAGTAGTGGGACACTGCCGGGGGGTGGAGGGATGACATGCTATCAGCAAGTGTACCTGATCTCAAACCAGGAAAAATGGGGTCCAAAGGGAGGCCCAAACTTTACCTGTACGATGTCCAATTGTATACCTAATCCTGAATGGTACCACACATCTTTAAAATAAAAAATAAGCCGGACTCGGTGGCTCAGCCTGTAATCCCGTACCTTGGGAGGCTGAGGGGAGTGGATTGCCTGAGCCCGCGGGTTCAAGACCCGCCTGGGCAACTTGGTGAGAACTCATCTCTACAAAAAATAAAAAATAAAAAAATTAGCTGGGTGTGGTAGCGTGCACCTGTAGTTTCAACTACTTGGAAGGCTGCGGTGGAAGGATCACTGGAGCCCAGCAAGTTGAGGCTGCGGTGGCCGGGAGCGGCCACTGCACTCCAGTCTGGGCTACAGAGTGAGACTCTAACTCAAAAAAATAAAAATAAAAATAAAATAAAAAATAAATATAAAATAAAATAAAATAAAAGAACAAGAAAACGAAGGCAGTCAGATACACTTTAAAGCAATGGATTTTATTTGTGTGAGTAACTGACACTTCATTCTTGGGAAGCTGAAGGACTCATGTCTAAAACAAACACACCCTGTTCCAAATAGACCTAAGGCATTCTTTCCAAGTTAGTAGAATTATGTTTTACATTTCCTTTCTCCTTTGAATAAAAATGGTAACTGTCTATGTGCATCTATATGAGTACTTTCTTGACTTGTTGCTGCTGCTGCTGATCTGTTCTCTTAACACAAGCCTAGTGGGATTATGAAGTATTGGGATATACTTTATGAAGCTGGTTTAGTGTTCTTTGGTTAGAGCTTGGAATAGCAAATCATGTTATTGCATTAATTGCTGTGGGTCAGTAAGGTATCTCTTTTTTCTTATTATTACCAACACAGTGAATGTTATCCCTTCTCAGATGGTGTGTTAGACTCCGTTTTATTCATTTATCATAGGAGGTTAAATTATAATATGGGCAATTGGAGTGCTGGACCCTCAAAGACCCCAAAAAGGAAGGCACTGTGTCAAAAATTCAAAGAAACACCCGAAGACAACGGATGAGACATGGGTTTTATTCAGGAGCTCAGGTACAGGCAAGGTGGTCCAGGAGCAGCCAGCTGGGCAGGAGAAAAACACTCCACATTGTAAAAGGCACATAGGTTATATAGTTTTTTACATAGGGCAGATGTGGCGCTAAGCATGAAAAAGGTAGGGTTTCTAGTGCCCAGATGTAATGTACATAGAATGGCTACGATGTCGCTTCAGGGGTGGGGTTTTTAATGTTATAATGAACTAAACATGAACTAAAGGTAACTAAAGGTTGTGGGCATTGATCCAGATGTGCCTGCTCTCACCTGAACCAGCCTAGGGAGCTGACTGCCACAAGGAAGGGTGTGCAAGAACATTCACAATATGCACAGCTGCGAGATGTGGTCAACAGGCATGGAGAACACTTTGCCTACAGTCTTAGCGTGACCTGCACATTCAGGCAAGGAGCTTGAGGGGAAGGGGCATCCCATGTTGGCCATCCCCAGGAACCCTCCCCAGGCTCTAGTCCCCAACTCAGGGCCTTCCTTATCCAGGGCGTGCTAATGGTGTTATTGACTGTGTGTCACCCTACTGACTGTGTGTCACCCTCTGCTTGCCTGCGTGAGTCTTTCTGCAGCTATTGTATATTTTAACCGAAGTCTGTCCCATGGGGAAGGGGCTAGGAGGAGCCTCTGGCTCATGGAATGAGAAGATGCTCGGCTGAGGCAATTGGTGGACCCATGCTGATGGTTGCTCCCTGTTACTAGGGTCTGCAGTGTGTGCATCGTCTAACCCATTATGTTCAAAGGGTGTCACAGAAACCTCTCTCTATCACATGCATGTCTATGATTGCAAGGTCTGAATCCAGGCTTACAAGCCATTTACAAACTATGTGACTTTGAGCCAGAGTAGTAACCTCTCTGTGCCTCAGTTTCCTCATCTTTAGAATGAGAAGAGTACCTAGCTCATAGGACAGTGGTGAGATTTTTTAATGGGTTAAATATTCCTGGAGTGAATTGAAAATTCTTGGCATCTCCTAACCCTTACAAGTGTTATCTGTTCTTTATACTTATTCATACTGGTACATCTTTATGTCAAAAAGTAGAGGAGACCAGGTGCAGTGGCTCATGCCTGTCATCCCAGCACTTTGGGAGACCGAAGCAGGAGGATCACTTGAGCCTAGAAGTTTGAGACCATTCTGGGCAACAAAGCAAAACCTCATCTCTACCAAAAAAAAGTCAAATTAGCTGGGCATGGTGGTCATGCCTGTAATCCCATCTATTGGGGATGCTGAGGTAGAAGGATTGCCTGAGCCAAGGAGTTTGAGGCTGCCATGAGCCGGGATCATCATGATTATGCCACTTCATGCCAGCCTGGGCGACAGAGTGAGACTCTGACCCAGGGGGTAAAAAAAATAGATGAACTGTCTCTCTTGGAGAATACTGGGAAATGCACCTGTCTTAAAATGTTTTTGTTTTTCATATAATTATTAATGAACTATTCTGATCTCATCCATTAAAAAAAATTCCACCAATGCCTTTCTTTCTTTTTCTTTTTTATCCAGTACTTTAAAAAATATATTTTATTATAGATATATGGGGTACAAGTCAGGATTAGCTACACAAGCAGGCTGCGTGCAGGTGAAATTTGGACCTCTAATTGGTCCTCATTTCCCCTGGTTTAGGACCAGGTAAGCTTTGTGATGTTATGTGTCCCCTCTCTACCTTCCTCCCTCCCTGCCTACCTCTCTCCCCTGGCAGTGTCCATCGACTACTGATCCTTTCCTTGTGCTAATGTGATTACTGTTCAAGTCCCACTTATAAGTGGGAACATTCGGTATTCAGTTCTTTGTTTCTGCAATAGGTCACTAAGTATGATGGTCTCGCTCTCTAACTCCATTCAATTTGCTGCAAATTCCATGGTTTTGTTCTTCTTTATGGCTGTGTAATATTCTGTTGTGCATATGTACCACATTTTCTGTGTCCCGTCCACTTTTTATGGACAGTGGGATTGGTTCCATGTTTTGGCTATTGAAAATAGTGCGGCTATAAACATGCATGTGCAGGTGTCCTTTTGGTAGAACAATTTATGTTCCTCCAGCTATATTCTCAGGAGAGGTATTGGAAGGTCAGTTTTTAGTTCTTTTAGGAATCACCACACTGCTTTCTACAGAGGGTGAACTAGCCTGCACTCCCACCAACAGCATAGAAGCGTTTCCTTTTCTCTGCACCCTCACCACAATGGTTTTCTTTTATCTTGATACTTTAGTGCTAGACTCCACCTTCTCTAGGATGTCTTTGTCGTGTTCTTCTGTCTTATAAATGAGGGCATCGAAGGTGGAGAATTGCAGTCACCTCAGCGCAAATGCAGAGTTAAATGGTTGAGTTGTATCTTGGCCAGTTTCTCTTGCTTTCTAATTTTTCTTCTACACATCTGCACTACTGTGTGGATACACACACACACATATATAAATACACACATATATATAAATACACATGCATGCATGTATCTATAGCCAAGGGTTCTATTGTATAAGGAAATTACAAGAGACAAACTTCACGATTTTCCAAGATCTAAGGGGATTCCACAGAATGGGATAAGAAGAGACTTTTGAACGATTTGAGTTTTGCCAATCTCGATCCCATGTTAAAGATTTTAGCTTATTGACATCTCTCTGACTCACCTCTCAAAATGATCAGCCTCTTCCCTACAAAATAAGGCACAAGGTTATTTGAAGTATTATAAAGGCATTAGAACATATGCCTCCTTCTGTGAAATAACTCGTGGTTTTGTAGGGGACACAGTCATACACACACACACACACACACACACACACACACACACACACACACACACACAGACAGTGATTGGTTCTGAGCATGAAGTCACCCAGAAAAAAGTAAAATACTGTTCTGTGTGCTTGTCCAAAATGATGTGGAGGTGATGAAAGAAATGGGGGGGATGAATGAGGTCATCTGCTGTGGTGGGATGGCTGAAAGAGGTATTCCTGTGAGGGAGCCTGGGTTTTGAGTTAATGGATGAGGTCAAAGGTACTTTGACTTGGCAGCGAGGATAGGCAACATTTCCTGCCAGCAGGAGGTAATGTATGATGGAGGTGGGCAGGTGGGAGTAGTTTCCACTGGCTGGCAGGACTGATGGGCTGGGCCGGTGATCCTGGGCATGGAGTGCATGAGAAGAGTCCACACTGATTGCCTAATTTACTTCTCAGTGAAAACCCTCCTGAGGAGTCTGTGTGATGGTAGCTCACTCACATACACCTTGTCTGGAGAGAAAAGCAGAGTGCCTGTTTGTGGGAACAAGAGGAATTCCAAAGGCATCTTTTGTTTGCCCTTAAAGTTTTGGTTAGCATCCAGTCCTGGGAGGAAAGATCAAGAAGCCATTTAATCAGTGTAAAACAATGAGTATCTCATGTCAGAATCTCAAAACAATTAGAGCCTTTATTCAAAACAGACCTGGGATTCTCAAAGGCACAGGGCAAGAGCTTGCTGTTCCACTAGAGGGAAGCCTGCTGAAGAAAAGCAAGTCCACAAATAGAAGAGGTGCACGCCTGCCTAAAAAGCAAAGTCTGCCTCAGTGAAGAGAATATGAGCATGTCTTCGGGAACGGGAAACCCCATGATCGAACCTGGACTGAGATTTAAGTGATGTAAAAGTTTTTACTCCATCTTAGACTGTTCTGAGCACAGCTAGTTGCCTTTTGGTGACTGTGAGGATCATCTATGCCAAGGAAAGATTTTAGCCTTCCTAGAAAGTACTTGAAGCCGTTGTAAACTTCCCAGAGTGCTTATAATGCCTGGGCTATCCACATCATTCCTGGGTTTATTTCAGAATGAATCTCCACTCTTTCAAGGTTGGAGTTGTGCTAATTCTTCCTAACTACTCACATAGTTGTAGTTCCTTTGTTTTCTTTGTCTTAAGCCATGAAAACTTGTTCTTTTAGACTAGGTACGCTAAGAAAAAGTACACAACTTTGCCTTTTTCCATTTTCTAATTTTGTTTTGTTTTCCTTTTAAACTGCCCTGAGCTTTAAGCAACTCCGAAGTGAGGCAAGAGTCTTGAAAAGTAAGCATTCATCAGTGATGAAGGTGTAATAGGACTATTAGGTCTTTTCACTGTCCCACATTTTGTTATTCTATTCTAGTATCACAACGCCTACATTTAATTTTAGGCAGCTGCAAGAGTCCGCTGAGGAAGAAAATGAAGCATCTATGATGGTTATTTTTTTTCATTAGCTTGACGAAAGATAAAACATGTGTCTCCAGCAGTTAGCAAATACCAGAAGTTACCTTCTTGATGCTACAATGCCGAGATGATTTTTAAATTCAGTTCATCAGAAAGGAAAACTAATGGGATTATAAAGACTAGTGGCTTATCTACTGCCACTAATATAGTAGAGTATAGGTAGACAGAATTTATCCTTTTACCTTAAAGGGTGTTCTCTAAAATGCTCTAGAATATCTATTGTAAAACATTTGGTGGACATAAGTAACAAAAATCATAAAATTACAATCCCCAAAATCTTACTACCTAGTGATGACCAACATGTCATCATGTTGTCAACAACTTAATCCATTTTCTTTCAATTTTATGGTTCATAATCTTTATTCATTGAATGGCTTTTAGGACATATTAAAAAAGAACATCACAGAATCTTAAAGTTGTAGGGAACCTAAGGTCATCTAGTACAAACCCTTATCCAAGATGGAATTGTCTTCTACACTGCTACCTTAATGGATACATCCAGAATGCATGGTAGACAGTGGATAGGAAAACTGTTGGGGACCTTCCCTAACCTACTATGATTACCTAAGAGGGAAACTTCACCTATGGACTCAGAAGTTTTTTTTCATGTCATTTACTTAAGATATAAGTTTCTTTAGCTTTCGTTTTCCTCAGAATATCTTATGGCTCAATCTGCTGGGATCTAGCAGGACCTTTATGACTTGCCTTCTTACTCTCCTCACATCTTGGTTCTCACATTCCTAATTGAAAATATTAGAGTTGAAAGGCTAAGTGGGTTTTAGAAAAATGTTTAAAAATATGTATTTATTATTTATTCCTTTTTAAATTAATCACTATTTTTTATTTTGGTATTGTGGGGTACAGTTAAGGGTTAGGTATACAAATATGTTTCATTTAGGCACCCTTGTTGATAAGGGGTGTCTCCTCATCCCCAGACAGATATACTACCATTAATCCCACCTCCCTTCCCCTCTCTCTCCCCCCATAGTTTCCCACCACTGTCAATCCTTTTCTTATAGTATTATATTACTATAGATGTTCAAGGTCCACTATATGAGTGAGAACATGTGATACTTGTAGTGAAAAGGGAACACTTATACACTGTTGGTGGGAGTACAAACTAGTGCAACCTCTGTGGAAAACAGTGTGGCGATTCCTAAAAGCTCTAAATATCGA
>NW_007256239.1:0-398 GCF_000164805.1 Carlito syrichta | reverse complement strand
CCAACTCAAAAAAAAAAAAAAAGTATTGATTTCAAAAACTAATAACTTAAAACTGCCACATGAAAAAAAGAAAAAAAAAGTCCACAAAACAGTCTCCTTTCCTTCTGAAGGTTTTATGATGTGTTGTTATCATTAACCATTTTTTTTTTTTTTGAGTTGGAGTCTAACTCAGTCGTCTCCCAGGCTGGAGTACAGTGGCATAATCGCAACCACCCCAGTGTCGACCTGCTGGGCTCCGGCGATCTTTGCACCTCAGCCTTCCAAGTAGCTGGAACCACAGGGGCATGCTACCATACCTGGCTAATTTTTTTTATTTATTGTAGAAACAAGGTCTTGCCAAGTTGCCTGGGCTGGTCTTGAACCCATGGGCTCAGGCAACCCACTCACCTTGGCCTCCC
>NW_007256238.1:1479-2705 GCF_000164805.1 Carlito syrichta | reverse complement strand
AGCTAAGTCAGCTAGCTCACTAGTTAGTTAACTATTTAAGTCAGGTACTTTAGTCTGTTAACTAACTGGCAAGTTAATTAGTTAAGTCAGCTACATATTCAGCTAGTTAAATTGTTAGCTAACTATTTAATTCAGGTAGCAAAGTCAACTAGCTTACTAGTTAAGTTGGTCAGATAAGTCAGCAACCTAAGTAGTTAAGTCACCTAAATAATTCAGCTAGTTAAGTCAGCTTTCAAATTAAGTCAGCTGGTTAAGACAGCTAGCTAGCACGCTAGCAAACGGATTAGGTCAGAGGTTGAGTCAGCTAGTTAGCTAGTTAACTGGTTAAGTCAGTTGGTTGACTCAGCTAGCTAGCTGGTTATCAAACGGTTTGGGTAAGCTGGTTGAGTAGGCTAGCTAGCTAGTTAGCTAACAAGTTGAATCAGTTGGACGAGTCACCTAGCTACCTAGTAAGCTAATGAGTAAGTCAGCTGTTTAGCTAGCATCTTAAGACATCTAGCTAGCTAGGCAGCTAACTATTTAAGTGTGTTTGTTAGCTAGGTAGTTAGCTAGTTAGCTAACTGTTTAAATCAGTTGGCTAACGAGGTAGTGAGCTAGTTAGCTAACTATTTAGGTCAGCTGTCTAGCTAGTAGCTAGCCAGTCAATCCAGCTAATTAATCAGCTGGTAAACCCACTGGCTAGCTAGGTAGCGAGGTAGTTGAATTAGTTGACTAGTCAGCTGCCTAGCTGGTTAATTCAGCTATTTAAGAGAGCTGGCTAACCAACTGGCAAGGTAAGTAACTAGTTAGTTAAGTCAGTTTTCAATCCAGCAGGCTAGCTGTTCAAGTCAGGTAGTTAAGTCAACTGGCTAGCCTGTTGGCTAGGTAGGTATCTAGCTAGTTAAGAGAGTTGGCAAGCCAACTTGCTAGCTTAAGTCAGCTAGGTAAGTCAGGTGCCTAGCCAGCTTGCTAGATAGGTAGCCAGCTAGGTAAGTCAGCTGGATAGCCAGGTGACTAGCTGGTTAAGTCAGCTAGTTAAGTCAGCTGGAATCCAGCTAGCTAGTTAGTTAAGTCAGCACATTAAGTCAATTGGATATCCAACTGGTTAGTTAAAAAACTAGTTAATGCAGATGACTATCCATCACGCTAGCTAGTTATTTCAGCTAGTTAATTCAGCTGGGTTAGCTAGGAAGCTAGCTATATAAGTCAGTTAGTTATATCAGCTAGCTAACTAGTTAAATCAGCTA
>NW_007256238.1:0-314 GCF_000164805.1 Carlito syrichta | reverse complement strand
TTCATATGACAATCTTAAAATCCCATAACAAAGGATATCCTAATCCATGACTGATATATTTTATAAACCGTTTTCATCCTAAACTGATTGATTTATGCCAAGTTAAACGATTCTATAGAAGTTTAAGTATTTACTTTACAAACGAAAGTGGCCCATTCCAGTATGTTTGGAATGTGGCCCTGTCCAAAGTTCACAGTGGGTGACCTGCAAGTAACCAAGCTGCATTCTTTCAACAAAATGGCTGTCTTCTAAAACTATATTCTACAATTTACACCTTCAATAAATCCTAAACTCATGACCCAGAAGCCTGTGAC
>NW_007256237.1:24700-47827 GCF_000164805.1 Carlito syrichta | reverse complement strand
GAAAGGATCGCCAGAGCCCAGCAGGTCGAGGTTGCGGTGGCTGGGAGCGTGCCACTGCACTCCAGCCTAGGCGACGGAGTGAGACTCCAACCTAAAAAACCAAAACCAAAAAAACCCCAAAACTACCTACTATCGATTTTCTGGGTGAGTCGCTAAACCTTGTGGTCCCTACACATACCCACTGCTCATTGTACAAATGCCTATATCCATCCTTAAGTCATAGTCTGGAGGTGGGTGTGTTTAACAAGCTTCCCGGGATGTTCGATACAGCCAGTGATAGTGAAATATGAAAATGCACCTGGACACTGAGTCTAGCTTGTTTCTCAATGTGCATGTAGGTGAAGATGGGAGTCTTGCAGTTTTCCTGTGTTCTGCTCTTGAAGACTAATAAGAGTAATGTGGTTTATGATGGGGCCTGGTTTTAGAATTTCTTGGCATGCACTTTCTTGTGAAAGAAGCAAACATACTGTGTTAAGATGACTAAAGATGGGCCAGGCTCATGCCTATAATCCCGGCACTTTGGGAGGCTGAGGCAGGTTAATGCTTGAGCCCAGGAGTTGAAGACCAGCCCGGGGAACATAGCCCCATCCCTACAAAAAATTTTTTAAAATTAGCTGGGTCTGGTGATGTGCGCCTGTAGTCCCAGCTGAAGTGGGCTGAAGTGGAAGGATCACCTGAGCCCAGGAGGTCGAGGCTGTGGTGACCCATGATTGTGCCACTGCACTCCAGCCTGAGTGAAACACTTCCCCACCAGCAACAACAAAAAAGATTGTCAGAGGTGAATACTAAAACCAGCAGCCCCAAATGACTGAGGTCCCTTGATTGAAATGTTGTGATGACAGATTTTATATAGAAGCTCTGTTGCCATTGAGCCATCTCTTCTGCCTGAGACTATAATTACTCCTTAGTAGACCCTAACTAAAAACTTTTGTTCTCACCAGATACATAACATCGTGTAGTCTGAATCAAGAACAAAGCCTTCTGAAAGCCCAGAGCAGAAGCCTTTTTGGTCAACATGGAGGGAAAAAGACAGTGAGCTCGAGTGCAGGGAGCCTGGGCTGCCCCTGCTAAGAACTATGCCCCTGCCCAGCCAGGCAAGAACCTGTAGGGATTGTGTGTGTGTGTGTGTGTGTGTGTGTGTGTGTGTGTGTGTGTGTGTGTGTATGGATGTGGACAACTTTCATTCTCTTATTTATATCCTTTTGGTTTATAACATACTCCCCTTTCAGTTGACGTTAAGGAATTATTTGAAACATGTATTTTTTAAAATTTGATTTTGTTGATGATGACCTAAGGGGTGGATCTTTAATTTTCTTCGTATTTAGCCAGGACTTGCAAACCTTTCAGTGTGTGTTGGGATCTTCTGTTGACTTTACCAGCCAATTACTAGAGGTCACTTCCAAGTGGATTTTATTGGTCCTTGCTTAGTAGGAGGTGATGAGAGCAGACTTCCCCCAGGTTTGATGCTTTTCTCTCTTTTGCTTCAGCGACCACTGCTCAGAGCCATCTCCACCAGGTGGCTGGTCAGACCTGGAGGAACAAGGAGCATCATCAGTCCAACAGAGAGTTTGTGTTCAAAGAACCCCAGCAGGTAAATTCCTGTCTCTCCTGCAGCAGTAACAAAGATTTGCTTATAAAGGTCATGTTCACATGGTAGACACTCAGATAAATAGTGACTGCTTAAATGCACTACTGATTAGCAGAGAAGACTGACCATAATAATAATGAAATGGAAAATATTTCAGTTCCTTCCTATGTCTGAGAATTCTTCATAGTCTGCCTCCAGCTATGGTCACATGTTATTGCCATATTGTTTGCAAGGAAGCTCTACCATAATTAGAGCTTGCAGTGGTTATCTGAGTTCTGACAGTGCTAACACCATGCTGTCTTCTGTGCTGCTATAGCAAATTTCTTTGAAATTGGATTGAAGGCGGGCTCGGTGGCTCGGCCTGTAATCCTGTGCCTTGGGAGGCTGAGGTGAGTGGATTGCCTGAGCCTGCGGGTTCGAGACCCGCCTGGGCAACTTGGTGAGACCTCATCTCTACAATAAATAAAAAATTAGCTAGACGTGTAATTCCGGCTACTCGGAAGTCTGAGGCAGAAGGATCGCCGGAGCCCAGCAGGTCGAGGCTGCGGTGGCCGGGAGCAGCCACTGCACTCCAGTCTGGGCGACAGAGTGAGACTCCAACTCAAAAAAAAGAAAGAAAGAAAAAAGAAATTGTATTGAAATTTCAGTTACTACAGCAAAACGTCTGATCTTTAGGGGGCTTTCCCCCCATGGGGAAAAATATAAGAAGCAGTGGAAGATTTACTTTTTAGTAATGTGGGGAAAAGTTTAAAAATCAGACACCTTGCTGTAATAATGATTGCATAGATAATTATTAAAGCTCCTAATTTTATAGTATATCTTTATTTTTATGTAAAGAAGGGTTTTCAAGACCAACTGGCTGCTAGGAAGATTGATCAGTTCTAATTACATCTTCTTACTGTCCTTTTTAGATGTGAAGTAGTTCTAAGAAAGCAGAAACAAAGGTCTCTGGTGTGTAGTTAGAAGTTGGAGTAAAAGTGGGATGGTTTTAAACAGTTTATTTTGGCCAGAAGTGGGAGGATATAGTAAGTCAGTTTCTCTAAGGATTAGGAATCATTCCAGAAGTAAGATCTGCCTGTTTCCTTGCAGGTAGTACGCAAAGCCCCGGAGCCACGAGTGATTGAGTGAGTAATTTGCTGCCTTCATGTAATGTGGCCACAGTGAAATGGAGAGCCTGGAATCTTTCCCTCACCCTGATTTTTCCATCTGGAAAGAAAGGCCAATGAGTGTTTTAATTTTAGGCTGGAACAGTCCCATCTCAGATGCCTTTAAACTTGATCTTTTGAGAAGACTTTCTGAATTTTTGGTGGTATGGAAGATGCAACAAGATCTCTGTATGGTAAACTTTGACTCTGGAGTAGGTTTCCTGGCCCCTTTTCACCAATAAAGTAAACTAAACATCTCTTAGACAGGAGGACTTTTCCTGAGTCACTGAAGCATGGCTCTTCGAGAAGCCTCTAAGTACCATTTTACTTAGCAATGCTTATAAAAACTGCTAGCAGTCTAGTTCACTTAGTAAAACTTAAGTCATTCCAGAAAACTTTAATTATAGTAAAATTCCTCTTGTATTGATTTCTGTCTAAAATGTTCTTATCCAAAATTGATGAGAGACTCTGACTCTTTTCATGCTTGTCAGTTTCCATGTGATATAGACAAATTATCAGTAGAAACTTATTTTAGCAAATTAGCCCTAGGTGTGTGTTCTTGACCATGAGCAATCTGTTTCTTATGCTGTTTGGCCACTTGCAGGTTAGCTTGTATATCTTAGAAAAATTTGAAATGAACACAAATGTCTATACTTTCAAAGAGAATGTCTAGTCTTGACCTTGCCGCTAGCTAGCTATATAACTAGTTCTTAGGTCCATCTCTCTGGCTTTCAGTTTCCTTGTCTGTAAAATTAAGAGTTTGGACTATATAATCACTGAAGGCCCAGGCTAGTTCTAATAGTCTTTGGTTGTTTTAAAAATACCAGTGTGTTATTGCCTTTATTGGTGATAAGGAGAATAAACAAAACCTGAAGCTCCATTGCAAAGTACAGATGGGACATTCTGGCCCCCAAAATGGGCAATTATGAGTTTGCAATTTGGGGAAAAATGACAGAACCCACTTCCTAATTGGCCCTGGATGGTTACTTCTGGTTATCTATAGTTAACAGCACTAGGTTGTTTTTTTAAATAGCCAGAAATGTCGTTCATATTTAAAGTGAGCCAGTTTCTAAATGTGGGCCAAAAATATATCTCATTGAAAATTTTATTCCCTGTGTGTACATGTAAAAATGGATAACAACATTTCAGCTCAAAGGGACTCATACAGCTATCCGAGCTTAGCTCAGAAACTGTGAACTCCTAACTCCTGTGACAGGATGATGTGAAAACTTGTTCTTTATATCATTCTCTGTGACACATCTCCCTTTGAGAAGGATCAACACAGTTGTCTTGATAGGTGTGCCTATCCAGTCTTTGTCACTTTTGTCACCACAGACCTCACCAATCTGCTTATCTGCAGTAGTTTTATACTATTTCACATTTGATTAAATTCAGTAAACTTTTATTGACCATCTGCTGTGTGCAGGCACTGCGAAACAGAATAACCCATTCCCTGCCCTAAGGAGCCCACAGTCTAGTAAATGAAATAGCCATGTAAACAGATAAGTTGTAATCTTGTACATCTTGTCCATGTGTAAGGTCCCAAAAAACACAGATGAGAGGGTTAACATTTGAAAGGGTTAACGGTCAGGAAAGGTTTAGTGGAGGTGATGCTGAACTGGGATTTTTGAAGCGTGAGTTAGAATTTACCCCTGGGTAAAGCTGTAGGTGGTTTGGGTTGGGGACGCTGAGTGGCAGGGAGGCGTTCCAGCAGGTAGAAAAGCATGAGGTCAGAAACATAGTGACGTATTCAAGAGATTCCAAGCAGTCGATTGCTGCTTGAGGATAATGAGTCTGTGGGAGCTGTCAGAAGACGGAGCTGCTTGCATTTATGGGGAGCCAATGAAAGATTTTAATCAGAGGAGGAACCTTGTTAGACATGGATCTCTGAAGGCAACAGAAGCCCAGAGCCTTCAGATGGGCTTGCTACCTGTTAAGTGCATCCTCTATTCCAAATTCTCCAAACAAGCACTGTATTTGATACCTTTTGTGTGATAATCGATGGGGCCATATATGGGTAAAATATAAAAGGGTAGAATCAGGATTTATTTTATTCTAGTTTTTGCCTCTGTGACCTGATCCTGTCAGGTTCTATTTCCAATGCCATTAACGATGACCTCTCATCTCAGTGGGAGGAGAAGGCGGAAGGTCTGCCTCCCTCATAGTAAACGATGTTGGTGAGCCAGGACTCGGCAACTCGAAAGAGTAACTCTTTTTTAAAAAATTTTTATTTTAAAGATGTGGGGTACAATTCAGGGTCAGGGTTAGGTATACAAATAAGAATAACTCGAACTCAGTGGAGTATACTGTTTCGCCTCAGCCTCACAAGTCTATTTCCTTTGCTTCTTTAGCAGAGAGGGTGTATATGAAATCAGCCTGTCACCCACAGGTGTATCTAGGTAAGTGAATCCTCACTAGAATGTGACTATAATTATCACTGAGTTCAGTTTTATAAAATAGTCTACTCCCTTATTTGAAATAGGTTGCTTCTGCCCCTTAAATTCTTGGGGAGCAAAAAATTGGTAATCTCCCCTTATATATAATATAATACTATATAGTATTTCTGGCATTAAAAATTTTTCACATTCCTTCTCTTATTTCCCCCTCAAAGTTTTTTTTTTCACGGGCTTTCTGTCAGATATAATAACTATTCTCCAGTTTTTCAGATGAAGAAATGAGGCCTAGGAAGATTGAGTACTTAATATTAGCACTGCTTCTGGCCTGGACTTCTATGCTATGAGTGCTACATTTTACAAATTATATGTATTGTTATTACAATAATGTAATATTGCTATATTAGGGTGGATTTCAACAAAGTTATAGCATGTATAATTTAAGGCATAGTACGCATTAGTAATTTTTTTAAAATTTATTTATTTTGAAACAGGATCTCACTCTTTTACCCAGGTTGGAGTGCAGTGGCTCACTGCAATGTCAAGCTCCTGAGCTCAAGCGATCCTCCCACCTCAGCCTCCTGAGTAGCTAGAATTACAAGCATATGCCAACACACCTGGCTAACTTTTAAATTTTTAGTAGAGATGGGGTCTTGCTATATTACCCAGACTGGTCTTAAACTTCCTCAAGCAGTCCACCTGCCTTGGCTTCTTAAAGTGTTGGGATTATAGGTGTGAGCCATGCACTCAACTTAATCATTGTTTTTAAAACACTTTGAAAGCATCACCTTAATGCCTGAGTATATTAATTATCATTATAGAGTAATTATAAATTTAAAACAAATATATCAGAACTTATACAGCTAAGTGAATTGCTTAAAAAGAGCTTCTTTTGGACTTGGAAGACTTTGTGAGGTCCATTAGCACTACCATTGTCATAGCCCTTCTTAGAACCCCCTCTTCAAAGAATGTCACCCAAGAAAACCAGTTGCATTATTTTGATTACATCTCATTGCTAACCAGGTGTGACTTCAGGGTCATTCAGAAAATCAAATGCACCTTCAACATAGGGTCATTCAGAAAATCAAATGCACCCTCAAAGAGTAAAAATTGGCTACCACCAAGGCTATTCAAGAGAATGTTCCATGGGCCTTCAGAACATTTCTTAACAAAGGTATCCAGGCCGGGCTTGGTGGCTCAGCCTGTAATCCCGTGCCTTGGGAGGCCGAGGTGAGTGAATTGCCTGAGCCCGTGGGTTCGAGACCCACCTGGGCAACTTGGCGAAACCTCATCTCTACAGTAAATCAAAAAAATTAGCCGGGCATGGTAGCACGTGCCTGTAGTTCCAGCTACTTGGAAGGCTGAGGCGGAAGGATCGCTGGAGCCCAGCAGGTTGAGGCTGCGAGTGGCTGGGAGCGGCCACTACACTCCAGTCTGGGTGACAGAGTGAGACTCCAACTCAAAAAAAAAGAAAAGAAAGGTATCCAAAATTATTTTTAGCTGGATTGGCATTGTTGAAATAAGCACATATATTCAGTGGGAGAGAACCTTCATTAAACTGATTTATTTTGATGCAGTTATAATGATCTCTGGCTTTCCCTAGAATCCGCACAGTCCCAGAAGACCACTAATTGTTTAAATAACACAGGGTCAGACATTTTGTTAGTTGTTCTATTTATTCTTCGCGCTGACCCTGTGAGGTGGGTATCTTCTTCAGGTTACGGATAAGAAAACCAAGATTCAGAGGTTACATAACTTGCCCAAGGTTCCACAGCTAAGCAGTGCTGGAGCAGTCCTTTAACCATGACATGTAAAAGCCCTCACGCATCAGCTCTTTATCCCTCATCCCCTCTTTTATTTGTTTTAACATGACAGGAATTTATTTTACATCTGGAGCATCATGGCCTGGGTGATATTGCTTGTCCTGGGAGATGTTGTCAGATGATTTCATCCACTCATTAGAAGACACATCCAGATTAATTTATTCTGCCAGTGGTTAGAGTCTCATGCATCTTTTCCGTGTTCTTTAGTGATAATGGTTCTTTCTTCATCAAGGGTTTGTTTATATCCTGGCTTTGTTGAAGTAAAAGAAGCCGACTGGGTGTTCGAACAGCTCTGTCAGGATGTTCCCTGGAAGCAGAGGACTGGCATCCGAGAGGGTGAGTTCTTCTCTGAGGTTGAAGTTGTTGCTGCCTGGTCTTCTCTCTGGAATGTTTTCGAATACCCTTCCCTCTTCTCAGCACAGCCAGGCGTAAACAGACATTCAAGACCTGAGACTCTGAGGGTGAGTAGAATTGGCCAATCAAAGGAGGCTGGAGAGGACGACAGGCAGAAGTAGCAGCAGGTGGACGGTCCAGTCATAAGAGAAGGCATGTCAGGAGTAGAGAAGCAAGAGTTCAAGGAACCGAAGGCAGTTTGCTTGGCTGGACTGGGGCTGACGTACCACCTCCCTTTGTGTTTATTCCCAGCCTGTGTTACTTCAGACGGTGCCAACTCTCCACTTCGTAGTCACTTCAGAGCTTTTCTTCCGGCCTTGTTTGTAGACGTTCTCTCATGACCCTTCTCACTGACTCGTTAGTCTCATCTTAACTCTCACTGTGTAAGAGTCTAGTCTCCTTTAGTTTTAACATCTACATGAGGGGGACCGAAAACAGCCCGGAATTTATTTATAAAAAATTGTGTGTGTATTTTTACATATTTAGACTTCACTCACCTTCAAAGTACTCATCGTCTGATGCAACACACCTATCGAGACACTTTTCCCACTGCTCAAAACAGTTTTTTATCTCCTTTGGTCGCTCACTCCTCTCCTACTTGGATAACTGTGGTAAAAACAAAGCAAAACAAAACAAAACAGTTTATCTCAATTTTGATAACTTTTAATGCTTCTGCCATTTTTTGTTTCACTTATTCTACATTGGCAAGACACTTCCCTCTGAGGACTTTCTTCATGGGGGAAGCAAACAAAAAGGTCACTTGAAATAAGATCAGGTGAATAGGGAGGGTAGGTCACGGGGGTCATGCGTTTTTTATCAAAAACTGCTGAATACTCAGCACAGTGTGGGCAGGTGCGTTGTCATGGTGGAAGAATCTGTTTACCACAACTCGGGTTTCTTCCACAAATCATGATGCAACCTTCTTAAAACTTCCAGATAAAAACTTTGGTTGGTTGACTGTTTGATCCGGAGGAACATATTCTGAGGATACTACAAGGGACCGACCTTCCAAAAGATAATTTCAGGTTTTCTGGGATCCCCCTCTTATTCTCCTGAACTTGTAAAGATGACAGTTTATTACCTATCTTGGAATCTGCTCCTCTGTGGGCATCCGTCAGCTAACAGGACCTGTTGTTATACCACAGGTGGTCACTGGGAGGCGTATGTGCTCTTGCAAAGAATTTAAGTTTTCTTGAAAGGAAGAGGAAAGCACATACAGTTATCTCTGTGTCCACAGGGAATTGGTTCCAGGAACCCCCGTGAATACTGAAATCTGTGGGTGCTCAAATCCCTTGTATAAAATAGCATAGTATAAGCTGGGCTCGGTGGCTCAGCCTGTAATCCTGCGCCTTTGGGAGGCTGAGGTGAATGGATTGCCTGAGCCTGCGGGTTCGAGACCCGCCTGGGCAGCGAGACCTCATCTCTACAATAAATCAAAAAACCAGCCGGGCGTGGTAGTGCGCGCCTGTAGTTCCGGCTACTTGGAAGGCCGAGGCGGAAGGCTCGCCGGAGCCCAGCAGGTCGAGGCTGCGGTGGCCGGGAGTGGCCACTGCACTCCAGTCTGGGTGACAGAGTGAGACTCCAACTCAAAATAAATAAATAAATAAATAAAATAAAATAGCATAGTATGTGCATATAACCGACACACATCATTCAGTATGCTTTAAACCATCTCTAGATTACTTATGATACCTAATACAATGTAATTGTTACATAAATGGTTATTATACTGTATTTTTTTCCCTGTGGTTTTGATATAGCAGACACTGCATTGTTTATTTTTCATGTTTTATTGTTATTTTTAATTTTCTTTCAAACATTTTTTGTCCTCGGCTGGTTGACCCTGTGGCTAATTGAATCCGCACATGTGGAACCCGCAGATGCTAAGGGCCAGCCGTCCTGGCTACATTTTTGTTACTCTCACATCAGAAGAGGAGTCAACTTTTTCAGGGGAGCTTTGTCTCAGTTCTCCAGCAGGGCTTTTGGTGACAGCCTTGGCTTTGTTTGCTCTGACATTCCAAGTAGTTGTTAGTTTTAAGCAAACAGTGAAGTAACTCTTTGATCCTTGGCTTTTAAAATCTGTAACATTGAACTAATAATAATTTCTACCTTAAAAGGTTGTTGTGTTAATTTAATGAGATAATATAAGTGCTATACAGAATGCCCAGTACATAGTAAGTCTTCAGTGGATGCTAGCTGCTTTTATTATTGTTGTTCTTATTGTTATTGTGACTGATATAAATTGTGGGAAAAATAGCAGACCTGCGGATAACTCCCTCTCTAAATGAATTTGAACATCAGAAACTTCTGGCTGAAATCAGCTACATGTTACAGTTGGCCGAACACTTTTTCCTTCATTCAGAATCAAAAGGGCGTATACAATGTTGGACTCATAGGTGAACGCTTGTCTTATTTTCTGTGTGGATGTTGGTACCACACATTCCTACCGACAAGGCTTCAGGCTCCAGATCCTGCGTCTCCAGACTGTCCCTGGTCTGAGTCCCAGTGTTCCCCAGTGTGACTTCTCTCTTGCTTATGTCATAACAGATACAAGTAAGTCACACACACACTCTCCTCCGAGCCCTTGCCCATACCGTCTCTTGTCTCGGAGCTCTGACCCATTCTACTCACTAAGTCCCGTGTGCTCTAAAGGTGAAACCTGGGGTCTGAGCCCATCCTTTTCCTTTGTATTTCTCATAGCTTCTTGCACACTGCAAGACACAGAGTTGGCACTTAGTAGGTGAACCCTAAACAGCATGAAACCATTTCAAAGACCCTGTATTTTCTTTCTTAGATATAACATATCAGCAACCAAGACTCACAGCATGGTATGGAGAACTTCCTTACACTTATTCAAGAATCACTATGGAACCAAATCCTCACGTATGTTGAAATATTGTCACTGGTATGGCTTTATAGACGATATACTGTAAGTGCTGAGTACTGTAAAGTAATAATAAATTACCCTGCAGAGATGCATGCTGGTTCCAGTTCAAAAAGTCCTCTGGGTTCAAACACTGAGTCTTTGCCTGTCTTCCTTTATGTGCTTGTGATCACAGATGAACTCAGAGGGTGAGAAAAAACTAGAACTAGGATCAACTGGAACCCCAGGATTTCGGGAAAATGAACTATTTCTTCTCTTAATATCCCACTTCCCCAGAGAAGGGAACCCTTCTGTGTACACCCTGGTGTGCATTTTCTGTGGTGCTGTGTCCTTATGACTGGCCAGTGAGGTCAGAATGTCTTTTTCATTTCTTAGGCTCTTGTTATTTGTGAAAATTCTGGTGTTCTTCTTGTTGACGTTGTATTCATTCTGTGACTGCAGTTCTCAGACTTCTAACCAATTACTGGTTTGGCTTGTTTCAGCTGCTGCTTTTGTTTTTAAAAATTTCCATGACAGTAGACAAAGACATTTTAGTATATAAATTAAGCTTGTCCAGAGGACGGAATCAAGGTCCAAGGAATAGCTCCCTGTTTAGTCCCTGGAATCTTGCCTTTGGCAAATAATATTATGCTTTACTGACAGACACTTTGAAGCACATCAAGTTTTGCTTATGGCATTGGGATACGCAGAAATGTGACACATTACAGAGCTTCTACTAATTTGTAATCACAAACTGCCACTTAACTACGACGTTCAGGTATGAAACACTGACTGAGGATGCGTGACTCTTTCACGTGAGGAGATAGTTACATGCTTTGGTTTCACTGAGAATGAGATCCAGGGAAGTATCGAGACCCTTTATATATGGGGTTGACTGGGCAACATGGAAAGAATGAAATCAGACCAGTCCAACACAGGCTGCTGCCCTCATTTCTGTCAGAACTAATTTATTTTCTTGCCAGCAATTATAGCAGAGAAGTTGAGGGTTAGACTGCATGTGGGGAAGAAGCCCTTTCTCATTTATTTTAGTTAATCTTTTAGAGCAGGGTGTCTCCACCTTGGTACTCTTGACATTTCAGGCTGGGTAATTCTCGTGGGCCTGTCTTGTGCAATGCAGGGTGTTTTGCAGTATCCATGACCTCTACCCACCCCTCACCAGTCGTGACAAACCAAAATAACTCAAGACATTGTCAGACATCTGCCGGGGGTAAAATTGTCCCTGGTTAAGAACCACTCTTTCAGAATAAATGTGAGGCACACAGTAGCCTGTTATTGTCGGATACTTTGGGAACATTTTGGTAACTCTTCAAAAGAGTTGTTTTTATGACAGTCCTTTTTTTAAAATGTAAGTAATATGTGCTTATTATTGAAAATTTAGAAGCTGCAGATAAACATAAAGAAGAATAGCAAAAGGTTGATAATTCTTCTACCTGATGTTCTGTTTTCAGTCTATTTCATTTTAGGCAAATATATGTAGAGAATCTTTTTTTTATAAAAATAAAATAAATTTTGTGTATAACACTTCATTTAACTGTGTGTCACTAACATGCTACAGTATCATTAAATATTCTACAACATCCTATCTTATAGCTGCATGATATTCCATGATTTATGTGTACTGTAATTTTTCAAACAGTCCTTTTTTGTTTGGTATTAAGGTGTTCAAATTAGAATTCTCTAATTTGAATTTGCTGGCTCATAACTTTGTATTTATTGCTAATATATTTAGTTCACTTATATATGGTCTTGAACAAAAGCAAAGGGGTTTTGTTTTCCCAGATGTTTTTAAAGGAAGACTTGCTATTTTTAAAGGAAGACTTGCTATATATGTATGTTGGGAATACTTGTTTAATTTTATTCAATTTTATTCTATTTTATTTATTTATTTATTTATGAGTTGGAGTCTTACTCTGTCGCCCAGGTTGGAGTGCAGTGGCATGCTCATGGCAACCACAGCCTCGACCTGCTGGGCTCAGATAATCCTCCTGCCTCAGCCTTCCAAGTAGCTGGAACCGTAGGTGTGTGCCACTGTGCCCAACTAATTTTTTTTATTATTATTATTGTAGAGATGAGGTCTTGCTAAGTTGCCCATGCTGGTCTCGAACCCCTTGCCTCTGCTTCCCAAAGTGGTGGGATTACAGGTGTGAGCCACCACACCTAGCCTTAATTTTAAAAATGTTATTTCCTCAAGCTTAATATTCCATAGCAAAGGAGCAAGTTCAATCATAGGTTTTTAAACTTCTTTTATTCTTAGTTCAAACTAAATCTTAGTGAACCCAGTGGAAAAAACAAATCAAAGGCTTGACAGGCTGGGAGTCCCACCAACTTAACCTTTTCTGTCTCCTGCTACAGACCCAGAGGCACCTCTGTGAGACCCTGGACTCTATGAAACACTGTTTGAAATCCACTGAATAGGTCCTTTTACTTCTGAGATTCATATTTTCTCATCCCCTTTTTCTCAAGTGTCTTTTAAGGATAGAATGTCTTCACTGAACAGTGAGATGATGCTATATTTTAATTTAGACATTCAGTTCTGAAGGATCCATATATAGAGTATTGGTTGAAGAGTCTAAATAAACCCTCTAGTTCATTATCCCCTTTTTCCTTCTGTACTTCACTACCAAAAATAACCAGGAAAAATATACCTACTTAGAAACATAATGCAAACTTTGTGTTATCATGGCACTCAGTCCCTAAGCATGTCAGGGAAGTGCTAATTGAATTCTTAGTCAAATTGTAGGAAATGCATCTCCCTCCTTTACATTCTTGTTTTTCTTGTTAAGTGTATAATTCTAGTGTCTGATTTTTATCTCCATGAAGATAAATTTAAAGCTGTAAAATAAATAGGAAATACAGCTTGCCAACATTATTATTGGAATTCCACTTTGGAATTTCTTCTTTTGTACGTAGGTTAGTTTAATAACATTTTTGTTTTATGAAGGTGGATTTTATGTGTTTTTCTACCACAATAGAAAAAGAGAGAGAGAGAGAAAATGCATAAACTTGCAACTTTCAGAGGCTTCCTGAGTTTCCTCAGGTGTCCCATTGGCCAGCTGATGTTGCTGTTTATTTTTTCTTAATCCCCTGCTTAGAATATAATACTAATATCCACAACAAGGAATTCCAGCTTTAACCATAGTTTTCACAATATATTAAAGCTGGCTGATTCTCACATATGCTTCCCTGGCTTCACTTGACAATAGCCATGGGATAACTTAATAATTTTTTTTTTTTGAGTTGGGGTCTCACTCTGTTACCCATGCTGGAGTACAGTGGCATGCTCACTGCCACCGCAGCCTCAACTTGCTGGGCTCAGGTGATCCTTCTGCCTCAGTCTTCCAAGTAACTGGAATTACAAGCATGTGCCACCATGCCTGGCTAATGTTCTTTCTTTTTTTTTTTTAATTGCAGAGAGGAGGTCTTGCCACATTGCCCAGGCTGGTCTCGAACCCCTGGGCTCAGGCAGTCCTCTCAACTTCCATCTCCCAAAGTGCTGGGATTACAGGCGTGAGCCACCACGCCCAGCATACTTAATAATATTAATATTATCTTTCCTTCACTACCAAGAGACTTTTGCGTTCTTTAAAGTAGCAGCTCTTGAAGTATAATCTGTGAATCCCTGGAGAATTCATGAAACCCTTTGGGGAATCCACAAATGATACCATTTTCACAGTAATGCTGAGACCAAATGCATTTCACATTTTTGAATTTGTACTGATGGCACAAAAGTAATGGTGGAGAACACGCTGGCCCCTGGCATGAGTCAAGTTATTGCCGCCAGACTGAACCAGTAGTCACTGTGTTTTTCATCGCCATGCACTTCCGGTCTAAAGTGTTTTAAGTACTGGCTTCACTTAAGAATGTCCCTCGATGAAGCAGTAAATGTTTTATTAAATCGAGTCCTTTGGGTAAATGTCTTCTTACTAGTTTTCTTGGTGACATTGGAAATTCACCTAAAGCACTTCCGCTACAACCCACAGTGCGGTTGTTTGAGCTTTAAGCCAAACTAGCTACTTTCTTCATGGATCATTTCCACTTACAAGAAAACTGACAGACTGGTTATTCAGACTTGAGTATCTTGCAGACATTTCCTCATAAATGAAGTGAATGTCACTTGAAAAAAAAATGGACAGGATTTATTGCTAATGATAACAGCTGAGTTTTCAAGTGAAAATTAAAATATTGGAAAACTGATATCTGACACTTTGAGCCTAACCTATTATTATTATTATTATTTTGAGTCAGAGTCTCACTCTGTCATTCAGGCTGGAGTGCAATGGCATGCTCACAGCCACCACAGCCTCAACCTGCTGGGCTCAGGTGATCTGTCCACCTCAGCCTTCCAAGTAGCTGGACCTACAGGCACTCACCATCATGCCTGGCTTGTTTTTTGATTTATTATAGGGACAAGGTCTCACCAAGTTGCCTGGGCTGGTCTCGAACCTCTGGGCTCAGAGTATCCTCCTGCCTTGGCCTCCCAAAGTGCTGGGATTATAGGGGTGAGCCACTGTGCCCGGTTATGTTCCCATTATGTAGATGTTTCTGATGAGATCGGTGGTAATTTTCACAAATGTGATTTTTTTTTTTGTTACTGTATGATGAAATGTGTCAGCTTCTAGAAGAGCTATGGAGCTCATTTTCCAGATGACCAATGGTTGATATGACAAAACCATTAAAGCTCCATTCAAAGTGCAAGCTGGAACAAAGGTTTTAAATGTAAAAGAATGTGAAAAATTTGGTATGGTTTCAGTTTCCACATTGTAGCTAACGTTTAAGAAATCAGCACTTGTTGAATTTGGGCATAAATTGAAGAATATCTACAGTTATTTGAAAAGGCTATAAACTACATGCCTGTGTGAAATCAGGTCTATTTCTTCATATACTTCAAAAAAAGGCATATTTTAACAGTGACTGCAGAAGCAGATATGAGAATCAGCTCTCTTCTATCATCAGATGTTAAAGCAATTTACAAAACAAATCCACTCTTCTCATCATTTCTTTATATTGGGAATTATAGTTACTTTTCATTAAAATATTATGTTGCAAGTAATGGGTTTGTTTTGCAATTTAACTGAATAACCAATAGCTTAAATTTTTCAGTTTTAATTTTAGATATGGCAAATACCAAAGGCTGTACCCATACAAAGTTCTTTGAGGTCTGCAATACTTTTTAACAATATACACTTTATATAAATAAATAAATACACTTCAAACTTGAACCACTGTTCCAAAGGAAGCCCTGTAAAGCACTTGAGTTTTCTGGGAAAAAAGACAATTCTAGCAAGAACCAGTACAAGCGCTGCTGTTTGTTGCTCCCAAGTACAACCTGAGGTCAAGGATCATGGCTTCCTGTAGTGTGTGTAGCAAGACAGTGCCAGATAAAAACTCTATCGGTGAACTTGGTGCCCAGGAGGCAGGGCTTGTGCAGTCTGTCTTTCGTACAAGTTCATGGTTTACACACTTGTTCAGAGCACGTCATGATTCCCCTTCTGTAGAGAAAAATATCTTTCCCCTTCAGGTTCTGTTTTTAGGAAGTTAGCCACCCTGGAAGTATTAAATATCTTTTTTAAAAGAGCAATTCTGCCCTTCAGGATAAAATAAAAGTGGACCAGACAGCGGGCCACCCAGCAGGAAAATTGTTGCACTCTTGGCGGCTTCAGTCTAGGTCTGCCAGGTCCTTGGCTACATGTCAGCTTTACTGATCCTTAATGACTTACCAGGCCACTGCCCTAAATATCCTGACCATTTCTTCGTTGCCAGGGTCATGTATTTAACATGGAAAGGTTGAGGTGAGTGGACAGGCCTGGTCACCACGGCACTGACAAACCAAATCTAGTACTTTTATAAAGTTACAGAGGTCAGTTTGCTTCAACATAAAAATGGTGGGAAGAAGTTAAACCACTCTTCTTGCCTTTTGTCTGTTGCATTCCAAGTGGTTTGCTTATCCCACGCCTGGTTTATAACTGACTGATTCTGCCCTTTCTTTCTGTTTTTTCTTGGTGGCTGCCACCTTTATATCTCTGTCTCTGCCCTCTTCTTGGCCTGTGTCCTACAGTGGCATCCCGTGCTGAGCACACTGAAGAGCCGCATTGAAGTGAACACCGGCCACACCTTCAACTCCTTGCTCTGCAACCTTTACCGAAGTGAGAAGGACAGTGTGGACTGGCACAGTGATGATGAGCCCTCCCTGGGGAAGTGCCCTGTCATCGCATCGCTTAGTTTTGGTGCCACACGCACTTTTGAGATGAGGAAGAAGCCGCCGCCTGTGAGTCTTCTCTTTTTCTTATGCTCCTCCTACCTCCTGTTATCCTGTGAAAAAAGTAGAGCCTTCTACCTTCAGATCTAGAGGATGGGAGTACGCGTTTTGCTGATGAAACCGCTTCGAGTGGTTCCTCACCTCATGGGTGGCTTTTGACTTCCAGAGTGCCCATTCATTCACTTGCTTGTCCAGTAGGAATTGCCTGCCCTGTGCCCCATGCTAGGGGCTCATTTCCACTGTGGAAAGGACAGACACAGCTCCCTGTCCTCATGGAGATACGGGCCAGTGGGGCTAGGCAGCCATTGCAGATTACTCAGACTGCAATTGCGATGCATGCCGTGAAGGAACTTGTAGAGAGCTCAGCTCGGGGGCAAGAAGGCAGAGGCAGGGGGCTCAAGGAGGATGCCTCTGAAGAAGGTTTCTTTGAGGTGTTCTTCCTGGTGATGTAATGTAAGCTTGCTTGTAAGGAACATTATACGTAGCCTCATCCCTTCTTAGCCGTCTCCTGAAAAACAGATGAATCTGTGACTTCAGAGAGAGGAAACTCAAGCCAGATGCTATGAGGTGGTGATATGTCCGTGGTCAGGTAGATAATAGTGACTAAATTGTAGGATAACTTCAGTCTTCCACCCAAACTCTTACCTAGATTGTGTGACATTCAAGTGATGCTAGGGTTATTAGTTTTTTAAAAATCAGCCAGGCTCGGTGGCTCAGCCTGTAATCCCGGCTTTGGGAGGCTGAGGTGAGTGGATTGCCTGAGCCCGCGGGTTTGAGACCCGCCTGGGCAACTTGGCGAGACCTCATCTCCACAATAAATCAAAAAATTAGCTGGGCGTGGTAGTGCGCGCCTGTAGTCCCAGCTACGCGGAAGGCTGAGGCAGAAGGATCATCGGAGCCCAGCAGGTCAAGGCTGTGGTGGCCAGGAGCGGCCACTGCACTCCTGTCTGGGCGACAGAGTGAGACTCCAACTCAAAAAAAAATCAAAAGTGTTCATTTCTTAGGACTAAGAAAGACAGTGGGACTCCAAGAAAAGCGAATCCTCTGCCAAATTATCTTATTTTCAGGGTTTGTGCCTTTTCCTAAGCAGTGTTCCTGATCATTCAGCTCATAACATTAAGCCAGACCCAACAGGCTGTTTTTTGGCTCTGACCTAATCCAGACCACATCATTATCAGCCAGCCATGCTCATGTCTGTTCTTCATTAGATATACTTCTCTAAGGATGCAATTGATAGACCGGGTGTTTTCCTCACGTGCATTTGGGTTTCCATGCCTGGTATTTTGAAGCATATTGTGTTATTCTGCACATATGCCACGGAGCACCTTTTGTTGGTATAATTTCCTTTGATTACGTTTTCTTTGCTTTTGTTTATGGAGAAATTTTAATCATCGTTAGCAGGAGATTATCATTTGCCAGTGCCTTATGGAGTGAACCTGCTCCCTGCACACTTTGAACGGTCTTCATTTATACTGGCAAGGAGCCCACTCACGAACCAGAGTTCACTTGAGAATCAGACAGCCCAGCCTTTGCTATCTGCTTTTTAGGTATGGTTATACTTAATGTACATAGACTTGTATTCAGTTAAATACCAATCTCACACGTGTGAAGAGTTCGTCCTGTCCTTAGTAAGACTCCTGTGATAGAAAAAAACCACTGTGTCTCATTATTTAAGTTCAGACTGTCTTTTCAAGTCAGGCACATGGAACATCATATTTTGGTCAGGGGTGGTCCTCGGACTGCAGCTGTAGCAGTGAACAAGATGGAATCGTCTTTCTCCTGCTGGAGCTCATTTGTCCCCTGCTATCCAGCGCTTTCCGCCAGAGCTGTCGTTCTGTCCTTCTGACTACCGAACAAGCTGTAGTATGCGTCACCTTTGGCATAATCCTGGGCTTCAGTTCTTCACAGTTACTTTCTCTGTTGCAAAGTATCTACTTACTGTTTCTTTACACTTATACATTCACCACCACCCCCTTTAAAAATTTTTTTGGCTTATGGATAGATTTGGAGCTTAGGAATTCCCGAAGTATGCTTTCTGGATAATTAGTTTTACTGTACAGACAGTTTCCAACTATTAAGCATTAACAGTGTTCTGGTGCCCAGAAATACCCTATTCCTTTTCCTCTCTAGGCAGCTGAAGCTCTTCCTTTTCTCATATAAAGACATAATACACGGGCTGGGCACGGTGGCTCATGCCTGTAATCCTGGCAATTTAGGAGGCTGAGATGGAGGATCACTTGAGCCCAGGAGTTTGAGACCAGCCCATGTAACATAGTGAGACCCCATCTCTATAAAAATAGAAATAAATGAAAATGAAGACATAATACATGGTGACCAAGAGCTATTTCTTAGTAATACACTTTGGTTATGTTATAGGTTAGTGTGTGGGTGGAGAACATAACTTCCACGTATAGCATTGTTTTTGTGGGTAGCTGTTTGGAACAAAATGTTTGCTTATGGGGAGACTACCCACACCCTATACGGAGGGTTTCTCTTCACCTCGGCCTGCTTGGAGTCTGTTTTGGTGAACGTGAGTGTCAGCATCGGCATGACACACTCAAAAGTGGTGAAGTCCCATTAATTGTCTGCCTGTGGCAGGGGAATCTGCAGTAGAATAATGGTGGCTGATTTATGAAAATACAGACCTAATAAGCAAGAAAATTTGAGATTTTGAAACAAAGTTGGCTTGAGGAAACGGATTTGGGAAGAAATATAAATATGTCAGTACCTCAGATTATTGATTCTAGTTAGTAGGTTGTGGTTTCTGGTGTAGTCTTAGCTATGATTGAATTTGATGCAATTTTTGTGTATCCTCCCAATTCTGGCTTTTGTTGAAGATGGGGAAATTGAATGTCAATGTATTTAAGATTATCGTCACACGAGTACAGCTTAAAAATAACTTTTTTTTTTCAGGGCCTGTAAGTTCCATTCTTGTATAAACAGGACACAAGTTTAAACTTTTGGAAAGACTTCTTCAGGTTTCATTAACAGATTCCAACAATCTGGGGTACCACAAATGTAGCAGCCTTTCTTTGAGTTGACTGCCTTGGAGATATATCTAGAGTACGTCATCTTTATCTTATAAATGATTCTGTTTTCTGAAGGATTGAAAGGAAATGGTTATTGCAACTCTTTGTCTACTTTTCTATCTAAATTCAGGTGATAACTCTGAGAACATGACTCATGATTCATGCAACCCAAGGTAAAAGCATAAATTAAAAAATATAAATTATGTTAGTTTCCTGTGTGGGGTTTGTAGGAGTCTGACTTCCTGTAATTCTTAGGGACCTATCTCATCGTGTCACTACAGATTGTAATTGTCATGTCTGTCAAGACACTTGGAATATGTTAAGGTTGTGGGAGGGAATCTTTCAAACTCCTGTTAGCTCTGATCTATTGGAGGAGAAACTAGTACCTTTTGGACTTGAGTCACAATTTCTCATCTGAAGCGGACATGGAAGAGTCATGAGATTTCCTGCCCTTCATTCAAGGTTGCAATTTTGAAACAGAAAAGCATTTGTTTTGAAAAGGAAGAAGCATTTGTTTTGGGCCCCTTTTAAACAGTCTTGATTTTTTAAAAATTCAAAATCTTCTAGCCTTGCAGCAGTTGTTTGTTTTGCAGTCTGGCACCTTGAGCACATTTCTAGCTGCTCATCCTCTGAAAGCTGCCTCAGTTCCACACACTATGTTCTAGTAGCTTCTGCCTGTGCTGAGATGGTAAGGAGATCTTGTTTCCTAAGCTCCAGTGCCTCTCTGATTCATGCAGTTGGCTCAGTCAGCTTCACGCATATGTCATCTCTGGGATTAAACATCTCACTCCTCCAAGGTGCCGATCCGTTTTTCACTGTCCTCTAGTCCGTTTTTCACTGTCCTCTAGTCCAGCGGTCCCCAGCCCTTTTGGCACCAGGGACCAGTTTTGTGGAAGACAGTTTTTCCACAGACCCAGAAGGGTGGTGGGAGGGATGTCAGTCAAACTCACTGCTAATGATAATCTATATTTGCGGCCACTCCCAGTGCTAGCATCACTGCCTCAGCTCCACCTCAGATCATCAGGCGTTCGATTCTCATAAGGAGCGCACAACCTAGATCTCTCACATGATAAACTAATGAGAAACTAATCACGCCTCTGAGAAACTAATGCTGCAGCTGATCCGACAGAAGCGGGAGCTCGGGCAGTAATGCAAGCGATGGGGAGTGGTTGTAAATACAGGGGAAGCATCGCTCACTCGCCCACTGCTCTTCCCCTGCGTGCAGCCCAGTTCCTAATGGGCCACGAACCAGTACTGGTGCATGGTCCAGGGTTGGAGATCCCTGCTCTTGTCCAAGTCTGCCAGCTCTGCTCCTTCATTCTGACTTGAGAGAAAATTGCCATTTCTGTTAATAAGATGACTCTCTTTACTTGGGCGCGTCAACTTCTTTGCACTTGCTTTTCTATTCACCCCAATTCCTTCTTTTGTTTAGTTCAAATCAAAGCCTGAGTGAGGAGCACCTTATCTATATTCTGGCCAGTGTCAGGCTGTCTGTCTTAAGACCAAGGCAAAATTTGCCAGATATACTTCAGTAAATCTTTTTTATTTTATCAGGCTGGGCTCATTACAGCTTTTACACTTCTTAGCCCAAACCAGTTGTACTTTTCAAACTACATCATGTCCCTGTTTGCAAAGATGAGTCTGGTTCTTTTTCTAGCTAGCTTTAATTCTATACTGAAAAGCAAGCTGGAAAGGAAACTACAAAAGCCATTTGGCAGGCTGCTATTTCTCTGTCGGTTACCATGGAAACAGTGAGGGTTGGGGGTTTATTAGATAATAGCAGGAAGTTTGTGATGCACTGGAGGTTTAGATGCCAAAGCCTTGCTTTTCTAGCAAATTTCCCCTGGATAAACTGTTCTTCATCAGCTGCAACCTGCAAGTGTAAAGGGCTTCTGTCCACCTCAGGGTGGTTGAGCTGAGGCAAGCAGGACCTTTCTCTCACCGGTCCTCCCTAGTCCTTCTGGAGCATGTGAGCCCTGTTCATAGCACCAGAAGAGATGGTTGTAAATGCAAGTCTCACGGTCGAGACTCGGAGAGCCCTCGGTGAATTAGAGGTCCCGTGACCTCCCTTGCCATTTGGTTGGAGTTTTCTGTATACTACTGAAAAGAGTGGAGTATAAAAAAGTCAGTCTGATCATAAATATTAGTGTGTTTTCTAGAGCTGTAGAGAAAATGAAGATATCGGAGCCCCAAGTAACATGACGCTGAATGGCGTAGCATCAGTTAAGATGGAGCAGCGCTTCACAGAGCGGTGACTCACCTCCTGGCCAGCAGTCCCGTTGCTGCTGTTGCCGGCACCCATCCTTATTCTTTCATCCTTGTTCATCCAGCTGCGGGCCGTAACGCGTCTCCTGAGCAGCCGCAAGAAATACTTGAAAGACATTGTTGGTAACCGTGATCACTTTCAAACATGCCCTAATGAGACTTTAAAATTCGAGTTTTGTTTCCTGTTTCTGCCCCTGATCTTGGTACCAAGGACTTAACTCCTTTCTCATAAATGGGAATGATAATTGGTGGCCGCTTACGGGAGTAATCTGAGTTTTCCCGTGAAAGTTGTTGCAGTAATTAGTGAACTTTTAAGCTAGTATAAATGGCAGGTGCCTTGATGACTTTTCAAATGTGGAAATGGAGAAAGGAAATGAATAGCAGTGAGACTAAACTCCAAGGTACCCTTGGTTGGCAAAATGGCATTCATGGAGAGCATACGGGGAAGTCATGGGGAGGGTGAGATAGCTGGCAGATGAGAGGTGATGACTGAGTTTTAAGCTCCTATCTCTGGGGAGTTTAATGGTTTTGAGAGAGTGAGAGCGAGGGGGTAAATGAATGTGTGTATGTGTGTGAAGCCGATCACGACGGGCAGTCCTGTTAGGACTTGAATGATCCTCAGACTTAAGGTTCTTCGTGGGTTGGAACCATCATTTGCTCCTGTGGGGCTTGTCTCAGGCTAGAATCCAGGCCCTGATGCCCACTGGGAGTAACTCACTTTTCCAACGAGCCTCCCAATTTTATATTGCCAGGGCAGCACTTTTAGTTTTAGGAGGACAGCTGTTTCCAAGCGATCCATTGTGTTTCTGTGTGTGCCGTGACCAGGCTGGGGTCAGCTTACAAACCTGACTTTTCTTAGACCTTGTCTCAGTGAAAGACTTTTACCTCCCCTTTGCTGTGCCCTGGAGAACTGTTCCTATGCCATCTGGTGATTTTCTCATCTTTCGCAAGTCACGTTTTCACAGAGGATGGCGTTTTAGCTGAGGCAGGAAAGAGCTAAGTGTGTTAAGGAAGGGAAAGGAGGCCCTGCCCTAGAGCAGAGCAAGCCGTCACGAGGCGCATAGCAGGCGATGAGACTGGGAAGGTGGCAGGGGCTGGGCCGCACCGAGACTCGTGAGCGTCAGGAAGGCATGTGTGTTATTTTGCATGCATCAAGAAGCCAGTGAGATGTGCTAAGCAGAAGAGTGCCCCGGTCTGATTGGCCATCTTAAAAGGTCAATTGCATTGACCCCGGTCTGATTGGCCGTCTTAAAAGGTCAATTGGTTGCTATTGCATGGAGCCTGGGTGAGAAAGGAACACGACCAGAAGGAAGGAGACTAGTCAGGGGTTGTTGGACCTTGTGGGGAGGGG
>NW_007256237.1:21887-24648 GCF_000164805.1 Carlito syrichta | reverse complement strand
GGTTGGGGGAGTGGGGGATAAGGGAGGGGGATAAGGGAGGCATGGTCTGAAAGTATCAATGAGGGGTGAGGAGGACACTTGGTCACCTGGCTCTGTGACCCCCTGGACTGGGAGACTTGATCACCTTTCCCATGAAAGGGCTTCAAGGAATTTGCCGTCTTCTGCAGATAGCTCGGCTTCAGTTAGAATTGATCATAAATGTTGATATGTTTTCTAGAAGCAGAGGGAGCCTTCAGAACTCACTGAGGTTGAAGATATAGGCGAGTTTGCTCTTCTCCGAACGGGAATTCTGAAGAATGCAGTGAATGGGTGTAGGAGGGAAAGAGTGGTGGGGTGTCTGTACTCTTAGAGGATGGAGGGCATTTGTTTCTGGTGCTGTGGTCTGGGGTGGAAGCACTTTCAAGATAGCAGTTCTTTTAAGTTGTATTTCTTGGAAATATGTCACCAAGAATGGGCTCTTCATCACATTACCTCTTCTGATTTCAAGCGCTCAGTGTAGCTGGAATGTGGCTGAAATGACACATCCATTGTAACTGGTATGGTTGCTCGTGAGCGTAAAGCCGAGCTTGTTTTTCCTTGATTTCAGTAGCCTCTCACTCCACCTCATCCCTAGTGCTGTTTCAGCAGTCAGTCTGAACAGTCAACAGTGCCAGCAGGCATTTCACTCTACATTTCATCTGCCTTTCAGCATGTACAGCCCAGAAGGAAGGCAGTTGTCTGCCTACTAGTTGGGACTGCAGTGCTGTGCTTCTTCCAGAGAGAGCCCCTGTGACAGTCCACAGTTGCCCAGGCTTCCCAAACCTCATGTTTTAGTGAGGCATCAGCAAGGCTCTGCGTCATGGAGCTTTTAAGATCACTGGGTGTGCCTGGTACAGGATGATTGGCTGCACATAGTGGGTCTTTCTGTTCGCTTTTCTCATTCGCCTTCACTAGAACCTTCCAAGCCAAATGAATGCCAAACTCAGGAAAGAGTTCAATAAGAACCCAAAGATTTGCATGTGACAAGTGAATTTAGAACAGCTTTAAACCAGTAACCTCAGCGATTGAAAACTGTGCTATCCCAGCTAGCCTCTTACTTCAGCAGATCTTATTTCAGAATCCTCTGCTTCTGTTTTTACAGTAATGTATTTCGGATCGATGCTGAGGATACCATCCTTCAGAGTGTGGTTTGTGTCAGCATAATAACTCTGCAGAGATGACTTTGTGGGGTCCTAGCTTTATTCTTTCTCCATAATTCCCCTAACTAATATGTTGTATTTATATCAGACTTTACAAATAAGTTGCCACTATGAACAAAAAGCCCAGCTAGGGCTCTTTTTTGGGTGGAGGGAAGGGGAGACTCACTCTGTCTTTCAGGCTACAGTGCCCTGGCATGATTACGACAATCATGGCTCATGACAGCCTGGACCTCCTAGGCTCAGGCAATCCTGCCAGCTCAGTCTCCTGAGCAGCGGGGACTGCAGGTACACACCACCACGTCCAGCTAATTTTTTTATTTTTTGTACAAATGAGGTTTGCTGTGTTGTCCATGCTGGTCTTGAATGCCTGGGCTCAAGTGATCCTTCCATCTCAACCTCCCAAAGTGCTAGGATTTACAGGTATGAGTTACCATGCCTGGTCCTCAGCTTGGTTCTTGTATGAGCACTAGAGGAACAAGTTTGCCGCCCAAATATAGCAGCAAGCTCAGATGAACTATGAAGCAACCTAGAACCCAGATGAGTCCTCAAGAGCAAAACAACACCACAATTTGAGAAAACAAGCTGAAAAGAAAGGATGAGAAAACAAGGACGTTCTTGACATAGCTATAAGCTGGGCGATAAGGCAAGTAAAGGGACATTGGCCATCAGCCAGTAAGTAGCCATAGCACGGACTAGCATTTAGCTTTCAAATTTTAGTCTGCAACAAAACTTTGACTATTCTCATCAAGCAACTCCACTGTCTGCCGGTTCCTTGGACCAGAGGGCTGGGAGCCATGTTGAAAAACCCATTTGCTAGAGCATGCCGGCATGCTGACTTCTTGGGGTTTTTTTTTTGCTTTTGTAGCACAGATCTGGGAATGAGCTCTCTGTATCTGCAGGCTCCCTCTCGTCACAGCTTACCTCCCTCTTGACAAACCTGCTCTCTAGCTCCTTCCACCACTCTGCCAAAATCATCCAGATACCAGGGACCTCAGATCAGGTACGCCCGCCTCTCCTCTGTCATCATATCTTCCTCGAACTGTTGGTCACCAGGATGCATCGCTTCTGCATGAACCTCAGCCACCTGTGACCTGACTTTTCTTCCTCCTGTCTCGTTCTGGGGTCCTCAAACTTTTCTCATTGCAACTTCTCTGCCTCTTTGAAGGTTTTTTCTTTACATTTAGCCCCTTAAATATGGAAACTCAAGATTCTCTTTGATTCTGTTCTTTTTCTTTACATTATTTTTAAGAAGATTGTAAACACCATATGGACCAAGGCCCCTTTCTGTCTTGTTTATCATTACGCCCCTGGCATTTAGCACCGAGTATGTATATGTTTTGATTGAATAAGCAAATAAATAGCTATTATGGCTTTAACCGTTCCTCCTTTGTGGAGTGACTTGTGAATCTCTTATCTGTAGCTTTGAGTTTTATCTCAAGTTCCCGTCATCACGTTCTCCACGTTCACAAGACATTTCCACTTCGTAACAGCACATGTGACTTCTAAACTGAGATTGTAAAATCAGATTCGTCCGGGCTCGGTGGCTCAGCCTGTAATCCCGCGCTTTGGGAGGCCGAGGCGAG
>NW_007256237.1:10236-21867 GCF_000164805.1 Carlito syrichta | reverse complement strand
AGCTCCGGCTCCTCGGACGGCGGGGGCGGAAGGAGCGCCGGAGCCCAGCGGGCCGAGGCTGCGGTGGCCGGGAGCGGCCGCGGCACTCCAAGCGGGGCGACCGAGTGAGACTCGACTCAAAAAGTAAATAAACAGACAAATAATAAATAAACGAAATCAGATCCACTATTGTTCTCTCAGAAAAGCTCCACAGTTCCGTGTGCTGTTAAGTCTGTGTGTGTTCGTGATGCCGCCATTCGCTGGGGCAGGTTGACAGCAGGGGTTGTTCTCGGTTCTTCCTTGTTCCCTTGTTTTTCATACAGTCAGTTCCCACGTCATCTTAACTGCATGAGCCGCCGAAAGAGCCCATCCCTCCCACAGCCACCATCGTCATCCTGGGCACTTTTTACCACACACCGACCTCTGCCTGATGTCTTTAATGCCCATCTTTGCTCCCTCTGTTCTGTCCAATTCCCAGATGCCAGATATTATTTTCAGGAACGCTCTTTGCTTCTTTGTGGTCCTCTCTCCCTTCTCCCCAACATTAATTGAATGCCTGTGATGTGTCAGGTACTATGCTCAGCTCTGGTAATATAGAAGTGAACATGACCAGTTGGTCCCTGCCCTCACGGAGGTCACAGGAACGACACAATAATCAAACAAACAGAACTTGTGGTTCGAGCTCTACATTTGGATTTTATTCTGAGTGCAATGGAATGAATGGGTTGCGCCATGATCTGGTTGACATTTTTAAGAGACTGCCTGGCCGCTTGAGAAGAACAGTCTGGGAGAGGCGACAGCAGGAGACTGACTAAAAGGTGTTTGCCTTGTCTCAGTGGGAGACTGCTGACTTTGGACTGAGGTGACAGCAGGAATGAAGAGAAGGGAATGGCTTCAAGGTGTCTCTGAGGATGAACCAACAAAACTTGCCAGCCATATTTTAGATATTGGGCGTGAGGAGCCAGGCTGACTTCCAGGTCTCGGACTGGAGCAGTGGTGGGTGAAGGTGCTGGTTACTCCGTTGGAAGAGAAGCAGGGGTTTCTGCGGTTGATTCTGCCTTAGGGAGTTTCTTCCTCTGTGTACTAAGTTTGAGATGCCCGAGGCTTCTCGTGACAAGCAGGCCATTGGCTATATAAGCCTGGGGTTCAGATGATAGGCCTGGGCTGGAGATATCATCTGGGAATTGCTGGGATAACAACAATAAAATGCTAATAATAAATAACAAGTATATAGTGCTGACTCCGTGTCTGACTCAGTTCTAAGTTATTTATGTCAAATCCTCCAATAATTTTGTGAAATTTATGCCATTATTGTTTCCACTGTACAGATGAGGTGGCTGAGACATAGTGTTAAGTCACTTGCCCAAGACGGCACAGACAGCTGTTTGTTGAATCAAATTAAAGTTAATAAAACAGACTATGTAAAACTGGAATTATACATTATCATTCAGGGCAAGAGGACAGAGAAAGATGGGCATAGGGCTTCAGAGACTGAGCTCGCTGCTTTAGTCACTGTTTCCAACTCACAGGTCTTAATTTGCTTCCATTGGCCCAAAGGATAGAATGGAAAATCCTCGGCCAGGTTGCCAGATACTCGTGTGACCTGCGCCAGCCAGCTCCGGTCTTGCCTGCTTCCTGCATGGCTGCTCCGTTCGACTAAATCATCGCTTTGCTCCCCCACTTTGCTCTCCACCCTCCTAAGTCCTCTCCAGGCTTTGAGGGCCCTCTGGTGCCCCCAGTACAGAAATTAATAATCGGTGCTGAGTGGCAAGGGCTTCCTGTCAGCTTGGGCATGAGAAGCAGGTCGCAGGCTTCTGCTTTGTGTGTCCTTTCTGCTCATTTGTGTTTTGTTCTTATAAGTAATTTGTGTTTTGTTCTTATAAGTATCTTCTTAGTAAAAAGATCGAAATTTTTTCTGTTTAACTCACTAAAGGATCAGAGATGACTTGGAAAACCAAATGCCTCACTTTTCTCTGAAAGCGATAATTTGGAAGCATTTTTTGCTTTGAATGAACTTTTCTTTTTTTCTGTTGTTGTTTTTTATTAGAATCTCACTCTGTCTCCCAGGCTAGAGTGCAGTGGCACCATCATGGCTCATGACCTCCTGTGCTCAGGTGATCCTTCCACCTCAGCCTCCTGAGTAGCTAGGACTACAGGTGCACACCACCATGCCTGGCTCATATTTTTTATTTTTGGTAGAGGTCTCACTATGTTGTCCAGGCTGGTCTTTAGCTCTTGAAATCCTGCCGTCCTCCCATGAATGGCCTTTTCTGATTGAATTGGGGGTGAGATTGAAGACTGTGATATCTGAAAATGAAGCAGCATATGTATCCTGAGCTTTCAGTCAAGCATTGCTAGGTGGAACGGCAGAGTGGATCAGAGAAGTACAGTGGGTAACAACTGACCTTGACAGCTTGCAGGCCAGCCGGGGCCTGCAAGGGAGCAAAAGAAGGCAGTCATGTCATGGAGCGGTCAGCAGCAAGTGCGTGAGCAGCCCTGGAGCTGATCTGGCCCTCTGACTTGTTTATACTGCCCAGTGCTTTTAGGTAAACTGAGTTCGTTATCAAAATGTGTAACCTCAGAAATTTTGCATCAAAATCCCACTCATTAGCTTTCCTGGAAAGCCCAAAAGACGGGGCAACACTTGGGGAGCAGTGAGCTGTACAGCTGATGGGCACAGCAGCTGCCACCTGTGAGCAGGCCCCTGTTTCTTCACGCCTCCCCAGCCGCTGTGCTGCACCCACCACACCTCGCGTGCACACTACTTGCTGGTGTCTGTGACCCCACAGTGTCATCAGGGTGCCATACAATTAGGACAGGACGTATTACAGGATTTCAGAAGACCTAGAGCTTACTTTGGAGAGCAGAGTCTAGGGGAAAGAATGCCGGCTTTAGAGCCAGGGGAGCTCAGGTGCTAGCCTGGCCTCCAGTGAGGATTTTGCCCTTGGGAAGCATCTTCCCTCCAGTTCCCTTTGCTTTTGATAAAATGAATAATATTGCCCCCCCTTACCTCCCTTACAAGGTGTGGTAAGGATTAGCAGTAAGGTGTGTACAGTGCCTGACATGCCTGGCCCCTGAGCATACACCACGGTTGATCCGTCCCAAATGTCTAGCAGGATGCCTAGTATGTGGAAATTTTAATAAGAAGCTGTCGGGGGTGAAAAAAACTCCAAGGAGATTAAAGAGTCAAATCTAAAAAAATGTAAACGCTTTTTTTTTTTTTAACTAAAGGGAAATGCAGTTGTATATTTAACTTTCCTCAGGATGAGAAAAGGCTTTCTAAGCATGAAAACTATGGAGAAGAACCCAAGAAAGGTCAGTAGAGTTGACACTAACGTTTTTGACTGAGCTTATGTTAAATATCATCAACATAGTCAGAAGGCAAATAGCAAAAGAAATTTGTGAAAAGTATGACAGAGGACAAATATCTCAATATCTGTGGTAATAGGTCAATAAAAATGCTAACACCCCTGTAGAACGGTGGACAGAGGACATGAACAGAGTTCACAATAGAAGAAAAACATGGAATAGAATATTTAAAAAAAAAAAAAGTTGCAATGGTCTAGTAATCCAAGGACTCTAAGTTGGAATGAGTTATCATTTCTCCCCTAATTCTTTTTTTATTATTGTCAGTTGATGATGGTCAACCAGAAGATGAGAACTGTCATATTTTCATGAAGGAATTATAAATTGCTGTAGCATTCTCAAGAAAGAAATTTGGCCGTGTAAATCAAGTGCCTTAAAGTTCATACTCTTGGCTCCAGTCATTCTATTTTTAAGACTATATCCTAGAAATTTACTCAGAAATGTTTTGCCAAAAAATCTACTTGCAGTAGCTTTTGCTTTGTTTTCTTTCTTTAAAAAAGTGCAGATATATTAAAATCTGAGTCTCCAACAATATATTTCTTACTGCTATATCCTTAGCACTAGCACAGTGCCTGACATATACATGTGATCAGAAGTATTTGTGAGTTTGAAGAATGAAGAATATGTTCATATGAAGGAATATTACATAACCATATTTTTGAAATACTGTATATTTTAAAATGTGGGGAAATGCTCACAATATAATATTTAAAATGCAGAGTACATACTTGTATATATGAGATAATCTGTATGTGTTCTGTGAACTCTGGATGGTAGAACTAAAGGTGATTTTCTTGGTACTTTTCCTTGATCATATATATTCATATGTGTGTGACAGGCACTAGGAATGTTTCTTAAGAACAAGACCACATAGGCTTTCCTTCATGGAGTATGTGAGCGCAGACATTGAACAAGTAATTACAAGTACATCACTTAATTCAGTGGATTTATGTTGCCTTTATATTCTAGAAAGAAAAACTATGACGATGATGGTTTTAAAGCATTAGTGGTTGCTTGTGATTTCTGGCACCCTTTCAGAACAAGAAAGGAGTGGTTAGAAGAAAAATTCAAATCTCATACAGTATAAATTATTTTTCCAGTGAAAAGAAAATTCCTTAGGTTTCCTGTCTGTTGGATGGTTAGTAATGACATAGCAATAAATACACCCAGATTTTTCTTCCTAAATGGCATTTTTTAAAAAAGGAAACAGAATAGGAGAATGTGTTGGGGGAAGGTTTTAGAGAAGCAGTTAGCACTCAGTGAACTGGTTGTGACTGGAGAAGGAGTAAGAATGTTGATCAGTGTTTATATAAAAATATGTATTTTTGCTTTTCCCGTGTACTTGTAAGAATTTCAGTACTTGGAAAACTAAGAGCATCAACAACAAAGCCCACCCTGTGGGTTGATTGTGAACCCTAAAAGCTTCTTTTAACCAGGATGAGGGATGGGAGATTGTATCCTAAGCCATGGTGTTTTGGGGATGTGTTTTGTTTGGAAGCAAGTCCTGGGCAGATTGGAAGGGCCACAGAGGCATGGTGAGTGGCTCAGCTGGCTTCATGCCTGCAGGCAGTCTTCCATACAGCCTGGCCCCGCGTCTCCTGGCGCTCACACGTGGGCCCTGTGAGCTTTGATGCAGCTATGTGAGCTCCTCTGGCCTCTGATTCTCCTCCCAGGTGGGAAAAGCCTCCATGCATCTTGGCTTAGTTAAAGGGGGCGCTGTGGTCTGTTGCCACCTTAGCCTCAAGAAGGGACAGTTTGCGGGCTCTGTGTTGCATGGTAGCATCCCTTGCCCTCTTTCCTGTCAGTCTCCTTCCGCTAACCCCAGGGTGTTGATGGAGTAAATAACAAGCAGCCAAGAAATGACGTCAGTGGTCACAGCAGGCGCTGCGGATCACCGTCCTCTTTGTGGCCTGGTTCGAGTGGCTCCCTCCCACGGGAGGCATGCCCTCTTCCGCTTTTGGAGTGGCTGATGGCTTATGTCGGATGTCATGTGTTCAGAACCTACCTGAGGCCATCTCATCTGAAGGATGCAGATCTTGGGGACAAGAGGTGACATGTGGATCTGTGGAACACGCTCTTCTTCAGGGCTGAGAGTCCACCCTGCACTGGGCTTGTCCACTAGGGAGGTGCCTGCCTGCTCCGTGTCTCCAGGTAGAGTGGCAGTCTTACCTGCTCTCTTCTGCTGGCCTTACACCCCGCTCCCCAGCATGTCTTTCGTGTTCTGAGAGGTCTTCAGAGCTGCTCTCGTGTTGTGGTCAAGTGTCTTTCCTCTCTACTCCGTTCATGCCCCTGGCCTAGTAGTCTGTACTTGATTTACAGATTAAGGCCATGAGACACCCCCTGATTGCAGAGAGGGTAGGAGAAGTTCTTCTGCTTTAGCTGTGTTGAATCTTTATCTGGCAACTGGCTTTCCAGCCTAAATTGAGGAGCCTTGGACTCTCTGATCTCCTGGATGATATACTCTCTTCTGATACCTTTTCTTCAGTAGGACATGCATCGCCTCTGTCTGTGTGTTTTATTTTTAGAGCAGCCTTTTGCTGTTCTGAGCTGGACCCGAGGGCAGGTCACCTTCCCGCTGTTCTTTGGTTGGCTGAGGGGTCAGCCATAAATGTTTTGGTGCTACTCATTACTGAAGAGAAAAGGTGGCAGGCACAAGTAAAATCAATCACGGAAGCCAGAAGTTATTTTAAACATTGCTTCTGTCTTCTGCCTGTGAAAATTATGACTCTGCTTGGCAGAGTCACTGCCAAGGGTTGGGGCCTGGAACTTAGACTGTTTATGCAAGTTTGTTATTGTTTTGATTTTGATCGCAAACGGTTAAGTTCTCAGAAGCACCCGTACAATAAGAAACATAAACACAGCATTGCGCTGAAATCAATCCTGCAGTAACCCAAGCGTAACCCCTTGAACAGAGGGCCCCATCAGCTCTGCCCAGAGCGGAGATGACGTCAGGATGCACAGGTCTGCTCCATGCTCTTGGTGTGGACATGGGAGTTGTTTAATGCACCCCCTTGTCAGCTGTGAAGGAAGAGTAACACCACCCACTGACAAGATTGGACATAAATTGACTTTGAGCTCTCTGTGACTACAGGGCATTTGTACCTCAAGTATTCAGGACTGTGGTTCATTCTCAAAGGCTTAAACATCTGGTCAGCACACTTCCGGTCAAGCCAGAGCTTCCTTTCTTGAGAAGATCTTGCTGTTGTCTGTTCCGGAAAGAGGCAGGAGTATATCTCCAAAACCCTAAAGTAGCCATGGGAGGAGTTGTGACTGGTATAACTAGGTACCAATTAGTGAATTAGCATAACTTGTGAAAAGGTGAAGCAGAACTTGTCACATCCAGTCTTGGCTCAGAGGCCATTTGTCCCATGCTGGCTACATAGAGCCCAGATATCAGACAGAGGTAAAGAATTCTGATAAGTGACTTTGGATTCTTTCATGGGCCAGAATGGGCTTTTCTGCATTTTGGATAATGAGAGTGTTAATAATTGTTAGTACTTTTTACGTGGTGGCCCCAAGTGACTTATACGTACTCTACCAGCTGAGGTTTATCATAGCCCTGGGTGGCAGAGGCTGTTACCATCTCCATTTTACAGATGAGTAAACCAAGGTACGGAGAGGTGGGATAACTTGCCCGCTGCCAAGTGGCTGCCAAATGACAGAGTCATGTGTGAACCTCACAGTATGGCTGAGGAGTCGAGGTTCCGTTTTTTTTTTTTTGACCACTGTCGGGTTCTGTCATATTTTGATCACACAAGGAAAAAAACTCAGCACAGTGAATGCTGTTTTCTAGGAAGAGAATGGAGACTACACGTATGTGGAGAGAGTGAAGATCCCCTTGGATCACGGGACCTTGCTCATCATGGAGGGAGCTACCCAAGCTGACTGGCAGGTGAGGACATGCAGGTAACAGGAATCGCTCTCGTATGGAGGCAGTTTCCTGACTGGCTGAGGATTCTTCTAAGGAAACGCGGTTGGAAGCAAACTGCATTTAATAATGAACAAGAGGCCGGGCACAGTGGCTCACACCTATAATCCCAGCACTTTGGGAGGCCGAGACAGGAGGATTGCTTGAGCCCAGGAGCTTGAGACCAACCTGGGCAGCATAGTGAGACTTTGCCCCTACAAATAAAAAAATTAGCCAGGTTGGCCGGGCTCAGTGGCTCAGCCTGTAATCCCAGCACTTTGGGAGGCCGGGGCAAGTGGATTGCCTGAGCCCACAGGTTCGAGACCCACCTGAGCAACTTGGCGAGACCTCGTGTCTACAATAAATAAAAAATTAGCCGGATGTGGTAGCACACTTGTAGTTCCAGCTACTTGGAAGGCTGAGGTGGAAGGATCGCCGGAGCCCAGAGAGTCAAGGCTGCGGTGGCCAGGAGCATGTCACTGCACTCCAGTCTGGGCAACAGAGTGAGACTGTAACTCAAAAAAAAAAAAAAATTAGCCAGGCATAGTGGCACAAGACTGTAGTCCCAGCTACTCTGGAGGCTGAGGTGGAAGAATTGCCTGAGCCTAAAAAGCTGAGGCTACAGTGAGCCATGGTTGTGCCACTGCACTCCAGCCTGGGGAGCAGAGTGAGACCCAGGTTCAAAAAACAAAAAAGAAAGAAAAGAATGTATCTCACTGCAGGGGTGCCAGCACAGCCCAGTGGGTGGAGATGGAGATTGTTTCAAGGAAGGAGACCTTTCTCTACAGGACTGCTCAGCTAAAGGGGCCTGTTTCTGGGTTCTTATAAGTAAGTTTTAAATGGCTTTGAGCTAAAACTGTGTGTGTATTTACATCAGAGAGCTATGTGTATTTCCTTTTAGCATCGAGTGCCCAAGGAATACCACTCCAGAGAAGTGAGAGTGAACCTGACCTTTCGGACAGTCTACCCGGACCCTCAAGGGGTGTCCTGGTGACGTGAGACCTGTGAGAGAGAAGTCACACTGAGCCTGAGCAGACCTTCTGCTGAGAAGCCCCTTCGGGAGGCTGGTCCCGCCGATATCATGTGGCCGTTTGGAAGACAGTGGGATTCCTTTCCCAGTTCCGAATCCTAGTAAACGAGAGCCAGCAGCCCATGTTGGCAGTGTGGGAATGGCTATCCCTAATCATATCTCAAAACTGTGTGTTATCTTTGGGCAGATGAAAATCCATGTGGCTGTGCCCACGACGGTTTTGTCCATAAGCAGTTTCTCCCCACCCGCCCCCGCTTCACTTGAAGAAATATGAATGGACTTGTGCCTCTGGGAAAAACCTTCACGTGTTTGTTCCTTGTGACTTGAGTGAAGTGGAGATATAAATATGCGTCAGGGACTCTGGAGCCTTTCGTAGGCAGACAGCTGCTGAAACCCAAACAGAGGTGGTGTCGACTTGGCTCGTGTGCCGTTGGGATGGAGAGCTGCAGTTTCAGGGAACACTGCACTTTGGGTCTTTCTTTGCCCATTTCGTTTTATTTTTTAATTTTAGAGTCGAGGGCACAAGTGGGGGTTCACTACGTAAAGCTGGTTGCATGCAGCAAAGTTTGGGGGAACACAGCAGTTAACTGAGTCTCCCGGCCTCTCAGTTTTCTCGTGACACACTGAGACCGGTCCCGGGCCCCTGAACGAAGAGTGGTGGCAGGGTGCTGTGGCCCAGCCACCTCCAGGCAGTCACCCAGATCACTTGTAATGCGAGAGAAAACTGTCCCCTTACAGGGAGGCGTAACCCATTGATGTCATGAGAAGCAGCAGCTGAAATTGAGACTGAGCAGCAACAAATGTCCTGGTACCGCAGCTGGTCCACATAGATGAGTTTCCCCAGAGAATTCCTCGAGTCATTAGAGCCCAAGTCAGATAGGAGGGCGCAGTCCCGCGGGGATACGGTCGTTTGCCTAAGAGCTCTCTCACCTCAGAGTTCAGGAGCCCGTGACCAAGGCTCTCTTCTGACTCCGTGTTCCCTTGCATACGAGCTCCCGGGGCCCAAGGGTTGCTCTGTGATGTCACCAGTGTTCCCAAGCAAAAGCATGGCTGCCCCTTCTTGCAGCATGAGAGCCCGTGTCTTCTGACCTCTTGCCAGATGAATTCCAAAGCAAGACAGGGAGACCCAAGGGAAGGAAAAGCGGATGAAAGTAGATGCAAGCGGGGCCGGAAAGCTGGCGTTTCTCCGTCTGCCTGCGGGGAAGGTCGACGGCGCTTCTCGCTTTCTGTCCGGCTTCCGTCCCATGCTGCAGGATGGGTGACCCCGTGACCGTGGGAGAGTGCTGGGCAAGCTCTTCCCGTAGGCGGGTGGGCGCCGCCTGGCCGGGCTGTGCTCTCTGCCACGCCGCCTGACTCCTTCACTGCGGTCCACAACACGTGCGACTCCTTGCTCTGAGAAACACCAAATGTTGGCTGGTCCGAGTGTGGTCGTTTACAACTAATCGATCACAACCGGCCACAAATGTCTTTGTTCCTTCTCCACTCCACTGCTTTACTTGACTAGCCTTAAAAAAAAAAGAAATACTAAAGGTTTCATAAAATGTGAGCATCGTTCTAAGGCTCTTGGTGAGGCATGTACAAATCATTGGAAAAATAAAACCGAGCCCCTCTTGAACTCCCAGCTGTTTTCCTGTTAAAGCGAACTGCACGGTCAGGTGTCGCAGCTTTGGTGCTAAATTGGTCACCACTCCTTGCAAGGGACAGTCCTGGCAGAGGGTGCCAAGCCTTTCAGCATCCGACCCTCTCAAGGCAGGCTGTGCTCTCCCTGGCGTCAGCTCTGCATCTGATCTCTTAGTGTGCCACACCTGTCTGTCGGAAACATTCCTACTCGACAGCAGACAAGGGGGCCCACCACCTGGGTTTCATGATCTGTGAGCCGCAAATCTTGCATTTGCGTTCTTGCTGTCACGAGAGGCACCGTCTACCAGCACTGCCATTTTTTTCTACCACTCGGATAATGTCCCTGCTGAAATGTCTCGTAGGTACTCATCATAGAGTAAGCCCGCAGGTGTAGGGTGGACAGGAGTTGTGGACCACGGCTCGTGGCTACACCGACCTGCCTCTGTGTTTTACTGGTGGCAGATCTGAACCGGGAATGGGGTGAAGCTATCTCGGCTTCCGTTTGTAATGTGTAGCTGAGGGAGCCAAAGTAACAGCGGTGCCATGAAGCAAAGCAGGATCATTTTTTAGCCGCCCCTTGTCTTGCGCGTCAGCAGCCTGCCAGGGACTATTCTAGCTTTTACGCGTGGCCCTTAATCCTCCCCCAGCCCTGTGAGAAAGGCCTGCTATTCCACTGTAGAGACTAGGACACTGAGTCTCCAAGTTAACAGGACTTGCAGTGGCTGTCCAGCATTTAGACCTCGGGTGGATATCTGAGCCTGTGTGTGTTCCCCGGCCATGCTGAAGTGAGGAGTGGGCCGCGGGCATCCCGGGGGGCTAGGCCTCAGGCCTGCTTCTGCAGAGCTGGCCACAGCTGACCACGGGCTGTCTGTGGGTTCCCTCACTGTCCCATGCGTCAGGGCAGGCGTCGGCATCAGTGTCAGCATCTCCTTAGTCAGAAGCTGCCGCCGCCTGGGGGAGCAATTGACCGTTCACCTTGGGGGCTCACTCTCAGGAGACAGCTTCCCGTTTCTGGCAAGCTAGATTCTCAGCCAGCCTCCCTGGCGAGTGGGTCCCGGCCACATCCAGGCAGGTACTCCTGAAACCCTCAGAGGCGGAGGAGTTTTCCCCGTGGCCCCTTCTTCCCCCGTCCTTATCTGTGGGTGTCTTTGGGGACCTGGGATGACACCCACACTCAGGTCAGGCTTCTTACGATACTTACTAACACCACACTCCAATCGGCGGAGAGCCTGATCACTGCAGACATGTTTACAACAGGGTCAGAGCACTGGACTTTGCGTCAGACTGCATCCCTGGTGCGAAGCCACCACTGACTGGACCCCTGGCTCAGAAGGCCCTGATGACTCCTGTAAAAGCTGGGTCACAGCCAACAAACCTGCTCTCACTCCCTACTGCCTGTGGGGCCGGCACGATCCTGCCCTAGGTTCTGGCGGGGTTGTGTGGACCCAGTCAGGAACCGAACGCCTCCGAGTCCTCACGTGGCAACCCTGAAAGAGTTAAGGAGGCCCTGCAGCGAGCAGAAGGCTCCACATGAGGCTTCCGGAAAGTCCTGACAAACGGCACCTCCTGCCCTGCTGGGAAGGCTTCTTCCCTGAGTTCTGGCAGCTTTTACTTGGCTGCAGAATATCTGAGACCCGCTTTGCCTTTTCTGGACATAAACTCTTGAGGCGGTGAATCTGAAGTCTTGATTATTATTATTATTTTTTTTTTTTTTTTTGAGTTGGAGTCT